>NC_052176.1:10725884-10727729 GCF_902713615.1 Scyliorhinus canicula | reverse complement strand
GCCAGAGTGGCGCAGCGCAAGCCTGGTGAGCCCATACCTAGAAGTCGATGGATCAAAACCATCCTCTGCTATTTACTTTATCACTCACACCAAAAGCAAACAAGTCGCGAGCACCCAGCAGAACATCCGCCTTCTTCTTTATTAGCATCAAACTTTTGCTTTCAGTCTGATCCGCTCTTTGACACCTGCTCTTCAGCTACCCGTAGTACAGTCGAGGTTACTAAGTTGACTTCTCCCAAAGACTCTTCTGACGCCTCCACTGGATGAATGTTCTCCTGTTTGGGTATTGGTGGATTTCTTCGGCTACTTGTCTGTGAAAGCAGCACCGGAAGCAGCCGTGGAGAGAGGTTCCAGTCGCCAGAATGCAACTCTCCAATTGGATACTTCACGTCGCTCAGATCTTAGTCTCTCAATATCTTCCTGTGAGGATCAGGAAGACCGGGAATTTGGTCCCTGTTGATTGGAGCAACGTGATCAATGCAGCAATGAGAAGCTCCTTACCCCCAGCGGCTTGGACAGGGATGGGACTCTGGCTGGGGTTCAAAAGTAGGAAAAGCAGATGTTGTTGGAATAGAAATGACGATGAGGATAGAATTAAAGTCGATTCGTGCACGGATCTTAATTTAATCGACAGCGCATCAGGATGGCCGAGCGGTCTAAGGCGCTGCGTTCAGGTCGCAGTCTCCTCTGAAGACGTGGGTTCGAATCCCACTCCTGATATTGAGTTTTCTTCCACGAGGTTAGATTTCTCCGGCTAGATTTTCAACCTCAGAAAGATAAAAAAAATCTCCCTTTCAAAGGAAAAGCTTTGTTCTCAGGAGATTCCTGTTTAAGACCGGCAGGCGAAACCCCAGTTAATGACTCGATATTCTCCTTCATCGACTCTGGTTGAGGAATTAATATTGATCCCAGGAATCCGGGTGAAATTCGACTTCTCTTGTAAATAGTCTGGCTGGTTGGATTTTCAACATCCGTCCGAGAGGGGAAGTTGGGAACTCGGTTTCTATTGTGATTTATTGTTCGTTAATGCTTTATTTCCTTATTGTGAGCCATTCACGGACATCAGTATGTATCTATATTGCTCCTCTGTGGGGTACTACTGGATAACGTTTACAATCCAGATTTGACAAAGGGTCACATGGACTTGAAACGTTAGTTGTTTTCTCTCCCTACACATGCTGTCTGACCTGCTGAGACTTTAAAGCATTTTCACTGTGGTTCCCTATTTGTGAGCTTTACAATGTTGTAATGTGTCATGCTGTCTCCTTCATTCCCGGAACTAATGTCGGGATGAGCCAGCAAGAAAGATTCTGATAGGTATTTGCTGCAAAGCAAACAGGAACGTGCGTTATGATTACTTTTGATGAGAGGGATAATGTAAATAGCCGAGAATAGCCCCGTTTCCTCGACCTCGGTGTCACGGCCCAGCACGCTTCCGCTGCGGCACTCTGCTCCCTTAACCAGGAGCTGCGACATTACTGCCCTTCGGTAGCCAGACAACTATTCACTTTCTCATTTGTTCTTTCAGCAAGAACACACGTTTGAGCAGACTGATTCTGGTCAGCATAGTTCAGATATTTAACTTTATACGGAGGGCTTGTCCATAGGGGATGGCTTCTTTAATGTGTTTCGGGCGAAAGCTGGAGATGTGGAGCATCGTGAGGTTGTGGGCTTGCGGTAAAGCGAAGTGGTAAGGTGACGGTCCTTGATGGAGATGAGTGTGTCCAAGAATGTAAGAGAATTTGGAGAATAGTCCATGGTGAGTCTGATGGTGGGATGGAATTTATTGATCTCATCGTGTAGTTGTTTCAGTGATTCTTCGCTGTGGGTCCAAAGGAACAAAAT
>NC_052176.1:10650729-10725784 GCF_902713615.1 Scyliorhinus canicula | reverse complement strand
TGTGTCCATTGCAGCGCTTTAAGATCTGCCTCTCCCCGGCCCTCCCTATTCTCCGGACACAAAGCTGCCTGTTCCACCGGCGGGATAGAGTCGGGGATTCTCTCCACACTTCCCAGTGCAACATTCCCGGCCGCTTTCAGGAGAGAGGCTCAGAAATCAGCCCTTTCTCTCTGTCCCTGTGGAGCCTGTGTGAAGGAGTTGGTTGGTAATCTCTATGTTTCTGCTTTTGCAGAGAGTTGAGATTTGCTCCGTTTTAAATTGCTGAACGGGGTTTTATTACCGCCGGTTACAGATAAGAGACTGACAAATTCAAACTGTTCCTAAAATAGAGCCAGGATTCTGGGAGGGAAAATCCAATAAACAGATCACAAAGTGTGAGATTCAAATAGTTTCCTGAACATTGAGCCGTTCCGTTATTTGGGATTTTCTTGAACCGAAAATGGCGGGAGTTTCGAATTTGAAAATGTCAGCCAAGCAAAACCTCCAGATTCTTCTCCCTGGCCTGTGATTGGTTAATTCTTGACTGCACTTAAGTTTTCAAATATAATTTGTATCCACAGACAAATACCAAAATATTCTGAACATGAAAAAATGTGACGTCTGCTCCACACAAGTTACAGGGAAGAGTGTCGCCAGCTCCTCACACACATTTCGGACATTGTCACTGACAGAGCACAGAGACAGACAGGCCATCAGTTCCACAGTCTCAGGCAGCAGAAATAGTTCCAGAGATACATTTTCAACCCATCAATCAAACAGCAGGAGAGACAGACGCTGTGTCCATGTCACCCTAACTCAGTACCACTGACAGGAGGCCCCATAAATCCCAGTGCAAATTCTCACCCACTCTCATCATGACTGTATCAGTTCCACAATGGAGCAGGCTTAGTGAAATAATCAATATCAGAGAAAACTGGTTTCCGGTTATGAATTACACAATTAACCTTAATAATGTACTCTGAGATTCGAGTTAAATACGAGTCACATCACTCACATCGGGGATGGCTGTACTAATCCCCAGAGTGTGTCCTCACAAATACATTAGATGCAAACCCAAATATCTGCTCCATTCTCAGATTGAGATATGCTGAATGTGACAAAGATATAAATTCTGATTCTCATTTAAAACTCACCTAATTTATGAAAATAAATGATACAATATAATTTCGATGACTTGAGAACTGAGCTGTAACTTGCAAACTATTCCAAAACCCTCACTCAATCTGTTCCAGATGGAAGATACTGCCGCAATTCCAGACTGTGGTCCATTTTACATTCATGTCAGAATTCTGACTCAGAATCAGACTGAGTGTCACAGATCAAATCAATGTGAGCATCTTGAGTTAAACGTCCAGAACAATCCAGTATCAGATTGAAGGTTACATTATCTTTCACAATTGTGTTTGATATTAAATGCCGGTCCAAAACTATCACACATTGTTTGCTTAAAACCTCCCACAGCAATGGTCTCTTTCTGTGCTGGAAATTTACGTGGAATGAATGCAAATTTATAAACTGTCCCTGAGATTGAAAGTTCACATTCTGAATCGCATCCTCACATGAGTCACAGAGACTTACAAGTACAGGATAATCCTCAAACACATGTTCATACTACAATCCATCCTCACACTGAGTCCTGGAACATGACAGATTCAGGATAATTCTCAAACAGTTGTTGAGAGTAAGATGCTGAAAGGCACTGTACTCACTCATCAATATCAGTCGCAAAAAGCAACAGACTCAACAATTGTACCTCTGAGAGATTTAGAAATGGTCAAATGACTCTCAGAGAGGAAACAATAATGACATACAAATAGAAGACTGCACGCGCACACACAGACAGGTATACACACACACACCAATACACACACGTATACACTCAGATACACACACAGTACACAGGCCCACACAAATTATACACACACACGTACACACAAACACACACACACAGGTATACAGACACACAGTTATATATATACACGTGTACACACAGTATACAGAGCCACACACATTATACTCACACAGTAGTACACACCCGCACACACAGGTATATACACACAGGCACATAAACATTCACACATATTCTCAAATACACATGCATATAAATAAACACATATGTGCACACACACAGATATACACAGAGACAGATACATTGTATCAACGAAATGATTTATCCAGCTACAGTGAAGTAACAGCGATATATTTCCAAAACAGGATAGTGAGTGGCTGGAGGAGAGCCTCCAGGTCGTGGTGTCGCTCTGTGTCGGCCGCCCTTGTCCCTCTCTAGATGGTGGTGGATGTGGGTTTGGAAGGTGTTGCCAAAGGAGCCTTGGTGACTTCCTGCAGTGAATCCTGTAGCTGGTATACACGCTGCCAATCTGCATCAGTGGTGGAGCGAGTGAGTGTTTACAGATGGGATGCCGATCAAGCGGGATACCTTGTCCTAGATGATGTCAAACTTATTCAGTGTTGTTGAAATTTTAACAATTTAAGGAAATGGAAATCATTCCATTACATTCCTGATTTATGCCGTGTCGACAGGGTTTGGGGAACCAGGGAGTGAGTGACTCGCCACAGGAGTCCGAGTCTTTGACCTGCCATGCAGCTGCAGTATTTATATGAACAGTTCAGTTCCTGGCCAATGGCAATCAGTAAGATGTTGGTAGTAGGGTTTCAGTGATGGTAATTCCGGTGAATGTCAAGGGGTGATGGTTAGATTCTCACTTATTATGAAATATGAAAATATGAAAACCGCTTATTGTCGCAAGTAGTCTTCAAAATAAGTTACTGTGAAAAGCCCCTAGTCGCCACATTCCGGCGCCTGTTCGTGGAGGCTGGTATGGGAATGGTATTTTCCTGGAACATTTCAGCCCAAGCCTGGATATTGTTCAGGTTGGTGCATTTGTACATGGACTGTTTCATTAACAGAGGAGTTGTGAATGGTGCTAAACATTGTGCAGTTATGGAAAACCTGCGATTGTGGGTGTTTGCAACATTTACAGTGTGTGTCCCTGTGTGAGTAAGTGCCATTTCAGACATTGATTGCACAAATTAAGTGTTTGTTGGAAGGGGGAAGCCGAGTAAAACAAAACCGTGTCCTGTAAAGAAATGTCAAATCAGACAGACTTGTGGCGAGCAGCTGAATGTTTCTTTCTACTGTACCGGAAAGTAAAAAAATAACTAGCAGAGAATGGTTTCGATCCATCGACCTCTGGGTTATGGGCCCAGCACGCTTCCGCTGCGCCACTCTGCTCTCGATTGAAAGGATACAATTCTGGACTTCCGCAGTGTTGTTCATCAGGAGCACTTGTTCTCGACAGCGCACCCTGGCGGCACAATTCCACTGTATAACTCACCAACAATGGAAAACACACAACAGCAGCAGGACACTGTCACCTTACACAAGATAACACACACGCAAAGGAGAATCGACTGTCTGATCATATATAGAAAGTGTTCCCTCCTAAAATCTACCCTCTTTCCTATTGTGTAACTGTGTTCTCTGCATCTTCGCTCTGTTATTGAAAGGTTCCCCCTGACGTTAATTAATCTGCTTTCCGAAATTTAAGTATATTCTCTCCCGCTGAACTGTGATTTCTACTGTGGAGCCGAGATCTCTCTACTGTGTAACTGCTCTTTGTTGTGGAATATGATCTCTGCTGTGAACTGGGCACTTCGCTGGGAAACTGCGATCTCTCCTGTGGAAATGTGCTCTCTGCTGTGGGACTGTGTTCTCTGCTGTCAAACTGTGCTCTCTGCTGAGGAAATGTGGACCAGATGTGTTGCAGCTGAGGATGATGAGTGATGTATGGTGGACATTGTGAACTTACTGGCCAGAAACATTCGAACTCTATTTTTGTTTTAATGGACAGCTACAATCCACGTGTTTATTCTGAGCCACAACAATGAATAAAAGTGAATCATTGTTCAGCAGTTTGTAACATCCCAGACCTCCAGTTTGTTCCTATTGAGAACCCTGTCCTCGATGGAAGCTTTTGCTCTAAGAATTGCACCACCGCCGCCTGGGAATACGGCAGCAATACCTCCAAGATCTGATCGGTGACAAAATCACAGAATAATGCAATGTCCCCTCGTGACATACCCTTCTAGTGAGGGGAACATGTGCTCCCTAACCGCCCTGTCTATACCTATCATAATCTTGTGGACCTCGATCAGATCACCCCTCAGTCATCTCTGTTCCTGCAAGAGAGAAAAAAAACAAGCGTATCCAACCTCTCTTCATATCTTAAATGTTCCATCCCAAACAACATCTGGCTGAATCACCTCTGCACCCCATTCAGTTCAGTCACATATTTCCTGTTATATGGTGACCAGAATTGCACACGGTACTCCAGCTGTGACCTCACCAAAATTCTATACAACTCCAACGTGACCTGTCTGCTTTTGTAATCCATGCCCCTATTAATAAAGACAAATATCTCAGGTGCCCTTTTCAGCACCCTATGAACCTGCCCTTCTGCCTGCAGAGATCTATGGACAAACAGTCCAAGGTCCCTTTGTTCCTCAGGGCTTCCAAGTGTCAGGCCATTCACATTAATCCAAAATAATATAATATTCTTTATTGTCACAAAGAGGCTTATCTTAACACTGCAATGAAGTTACTGCGAAAATCCCCGACCAAAGGCATCATATCTTATTTTTCAGCGTTAAAATCCATCAGCCACTTTTCTGCCCATTTGACCATCCCGTCTATATCCTCCTGTAACTCAAGACCCTCAACCTCACTGTAAGCTTGAAACTCAGTGAAAGGATTTCACTCTCCTCTCGGAATCTGATCACCGCCTCCATCCTAACATTCAGCTTGGGTGGGCAGACAAGACAACTTCTTTCCCGCAGCCCCTGAGCACAGACTGGATAATATCCCAAACTCCTATCCTGCTCTTGTCACATTTCTCCACCACCTTGTTCTCCAACACCCCAGGAATCTCAGACCAAATCTTCAGACCGTTGATTTGCTCTTCAACCAACACCTTGTCCCTGATTAATTCCATCTTGGGAAGAGGGGTTCGACATTCCGAGGTACACTGCAGACATCCGGTTGCTGGTGATGGACGAAAGGAGGCCGACAACCTGAAAGAAAGCCTCTCTCACAGCCCTGTGAGCGTGGCTCCATTAGTCGGTACAGTCAATACCTGCAGAATAGATAACAATGGCGAGAAGTGTGAGCAATTTCAGCGTCACAATTCTCTGGACATAGAGGATTCAAAATAAAACATTTTTGAAAACACTGAACAGATCCTCTGGGAGCAAGACACAAGTAAAAGGGGAAAATCCATTGGATTTCTAGTGGAAAGATTTAACAACTGGATGATGGCAGCTGAAATCAGTCCTCGCGTTACAATCTCTGTAGATATTCCAGTGAATTGAAACCTGCAAAAGGCATACTTTTCGACTAGAAATCCAACACATTTCCCCCTGTTATGGAAGTTGTCAGTCGCACAGATGGTCAAACGGAATATGGCTGGGCTGGGATTTTAATCCATATTTTTCTTTGGGGAACAGACACATTCACGCACTAAGTTACAGAGTGTGAGGATGTTCAGCTGATCACAAAGAGCAGCAGGTCGGCTCGTTGGTCTAGGGGTATGATTCTCGCTTAGGGACTTTCATTTGCGGTAAAATGCGAGAGGTCCCGGGTTCAAATCCCGGACGAGCCCAGTTTTTGGGGTTGGGGTGGATCTTTCCAAGAGCCGGTGCAGACTCGATGGGCCGAATGACCTCCTTGTGGAACCGCTGTCAGTCCATATGGTGTATGTACACACACGGTGCTGTTAGGGAGGGGTTCCAGGGTTGGATGGTGCCTCACGGAGGAAAAGTAAATGTCAGGAGTGGGATACGAGCCCATACTTCCAGAGGAGACTGCGCCCTGAACTCGGCCACCCTGACGTATTCGAAAGGTTAGGGGCGATTAGGACGAAATCGGGGGCTTTTTCCGAGGGTCGGTACCGACTCGATGGGCCGAATGGCCACCTTCTGCACTGGAGGCATTCTATGATTATTTAAACAGGGTGAAAATGACAGCATCAGGACACAAGGACAAGTTAAGGTCGCAGACCAGAGTAAGTGTCCTATGTAATGACACATAGAACATGAGAAATAATTAGATAAATACATTTATTGTGGACTGGTGCCATCTGCTGGCTGAACGGGAGCCGGACGACACGGACACTTTCATTCAGGAGCATTTTAAATTGGAGTGAAATAACTTACGCAAAGTAAGTATTTGTTCCAAAACAGTTTATCAAATTAATCTAAAGAACCAAAAGGACAAAAACCCAATCAGTGAGCGATGGTGGTATAGTGGTGAGCATAGCTGCCTTCCAAGCAGTTGACCCGGGTTCGATTCCCGGCCATCGCAAAAACAAGTTGGAAATTTCTGCCCCACTTCCTGAGTAAGCGAAACAACTTTTCGCTCAGAATTTATGCGCAGGTCCGGCGGGGAATGAAATAAGAATTTACCAATTTTTTAACGGGGTTTCAGTATGGACAGTGTTCGACTATTAACCGCCCCCCACCCCCACCCCACCCCCGCACCAGCCGTCAAACAAATGTTAAAAATCGCAGCATTTTTACTTCGCGCTCACGAAGGGGACCAAACAGAAACCCAACAGGCACGTTACAGACCAGGATGGGATTTAAAGCCACGTGTACAGAGCACAATGGGTTATTGTGCATCACCTTAACCACGTGGTTACAGCTGCTTTACTGCATGGCCCTTTAATATCCCTCAATCTGACTTCTTTGAGTTTTTTTCGCCGTTGGGTGTAAATAAAACATGAATCTATGAGGGGAAACACTAGCTGCTCAGCAGTTGGGCTTGTGGCGCAACGGTAGCGCGTCTGACTCCAGATCACAAGGCTGCGTATTCAAACACGTCAGGCTCAGGTAGGTTTTTTTTTTAGAACAGTACAGCACAGAACAGTCCCTTCGGCCCTCGATGTTGTGCCGAGCAATGATCACCCTACTTAAACCCACGTAACCCGTATACCCGTAACCCAACAATCCCCCCATTAACCTTACACTACGGGCAATTTAGCATGGCCAATCCACTTAACCCGCACATCTTTTGGACAGTTTTCTGCAGCTGTTTTCACGAATTTATCTCTGTGTGGGAATGTTCCGAAGTGACTCCGCTCAAAATGACAATGCTGGTAATTTTTTTCCGGATATTTCAGATTTACACGCTCAGTTTATATTTTTGAGCAGTTCCATCAAACATTATCAAACATCAGTAAGAATGAACACCAACACCTCCTCCACAATAGTCCTCAATACCGGTGCCCCGTAATGCTGCTTAGCCCCGTACTCTACTCCCTGTACACAGACGACTGCGTGGCAAAACTTGGTTCCAACTCTATCTACAAGTTTGCTGATGATACGACCATAGTGGGCAGGATCTCGAATAACGACGAGTCTGAATACCAAGGGAGATAGAGAACCTAGTGGAGTGGTGTAGGGACAACAATCTCTCCCTCAATGCCAGCAAAACTAAAGAGCTGGTCATCGACTTCAGGAAGCAAAGTACTGTACACACCCCTGTCAGCATTAACAGGGCCGAGATGGAGATGTTTAGCAGTTTCAAATTCCTAGGGGTGCACATCACCAAAAATCTGTCCTGGTCCACTCACGTCGATGCTATCACCAAGAAAGCACAACAGCACCTATACGTCCTCAGGAAACTAAGGAAATTTTGCATGTCCACCTTAACCCTTACCAAATTTTACAGATGCACTACAGAAAGCATCCTATCGGGCTGCATCACAGCCTGGTATGGCAACTGCTTGGCCCAGGACCGCAAGGAACTTCAGAGAGTCGTAAATACCACCCAGTCCATCACACAAACCTGCCTCCCATCCATGGACTCCGTCTACACCTCCCGCTGCTGGGGGGAAAGTGGGCAGCATAATCAATGATCCCTCCCACCCGGCTTACTCTCTTTTCCAACTTCTTCCATCGGGCAGGAGATACAGAAGTCTGAGAACACGGACGAACAGACTCAAAAATTGCTTCTTCCCCACTGTCACCAAACTCCTAAATGACCCTCTTATTGACTGACCTCATTAACACTATACCCTGTATGCTGCAACCGATGCCAATGCTTATGTAGTTACATTGCATATGTGTAGCCCTATTATGTATTTTCATGTGTTTTCTTGTATTTTCTTTAATTTAGTTTAATTCCCTTTTCTTCCATGTACTGAATGATCTGTTGAGCTGTTTGCAGAAAAATACTTTTCACTGTACCTCGATACACGTGACAATAAACAAATCCATTCCAATCCAATCCATTAGGAAACTCGGCCAGCTTAGTTGGTGGAGCGTAAACCTCTACATCCCAGGGTCGTGCGTTCGAGCACCAAGTTGGGCGTTTCCATATTACTATCTGTTTGGGTAGCACGGGAGCACAGTGGTTAGCACAGTATCTTCACGTCTCCAAGGCCCCAGTTTCGATTACCGGCTTGTGTCACGTTAAAAAGATCTCACCGCTCGTGGGTGAGACCAGAAGTGGTGGGCAGTTAAAAACAAGGATGTCGCCTTTTCGGACGGAGATGAGGAAATTTCTCACTCTCAGTGAGCTGTGCGACTTTGGAACTCTGCCTCAGGAATCGGCGGAAGCGGATCATTGATGACCTTCAAGGCAGAGATGGGGAAATTCTTGTTCAGCAAATAAATCAAAGGTTTATCGGGGTTACGTGCAAACATTGCATTCAGCCAGTTACCCGGGTGCACAAGCGTGCGGTTTTGTATTTGATATATCAGTTCCACACAATGGTGAAACGGTCTTAAAATATCGTTCTCATTTCTTCACGTGTTCTCCACTGATATATTCGCTGCAATATCTTCTCTGGACACAAATCACGGGAGCACAAGTGGTTCACAGCGCCATGGTTCCAGGTTCGATTCACTGTCTGTGCGGAGTCTGCACCTTCTGCCCGTGTCTGCGTGGGTTTCCTCCGGATGCTCCGGTTTTCTCCCCACAGTGCGAAGACGTGGATTACGTGGATTGGCCATGCTAAATTGCCCTTAGTTACCAGTCTTTATAAATAGAAACCTCATTCCGGCCCTGGGTCACTGCCCGTGTGGAGTTTGCATATTCTTACCATGTCTGCGTGGGTTTCACCCCCACAACCCAAAGATGTGCAAGGCATTGGCCACACTAAATTGGCCCTTAATTGGAAAAGTAGGGTACTCTAAATTTATACAGAAATAAGTAAATAAGTAATAAGTGACTCTGCTGTGTCACTGTTCTCTCCGCTGAGTAACTGAGTTCTCTGCTATGTAACTGAGCTCTCTGCTGTGTAACTGTTCTATCTACTAAGTAACTGTTCTCTCTGTTGTGGAACCGTGACTCTGCCGGTGACAGATATTCACTGTGGTTGTCTCAAATCATTCCCTGTTGTGGAAATGTGTTCCCGGTTGTGGAAATATAATCCGTCTGAAGCAGAACTTTTCTCCGCCAGTACTGAGACGAAATTCCAACCCCAGATTTATCAAATCTTCTCACGAAAGATTAGTTCAGGCGGCTGGATTCCTCGTCCAGAGACAGAACCTTGGTGTTCCTGTTATCAAAACAGTCTGTTCACCTGAACATTCTCAGATAACAATGAGGAACCGCCCAACGTGGGGCTCGAACCAACGGCCCTGGGATTAAGAGTCCCATGCTCTACCGACTGAGCTAGCCGGGCTGCTTCCAAACGCGTCCGTAACCCTCCTCCTGAGGAGCTTAGAAATGCTAAGCAGCGAACTTTGTGTCACATGGTTTCCTAAAATTCCGATTCATTCTTCGGTCGCTGGGAGCAGGGGTCGAACCTGCTGGGGAAAGTCCAAAACCTTAACCACTCGATCATGGCAGCTATGTTCAGTCGGTCATTCATTAATAAAGTGGTCGATATAAAACATTATAAAACCAGCCTGGAATCACTCCAGGAAGTTCTTGCGATGAACGGTGCCCCGGTGTTTATGTGAGCAGCGGCTGAATCGGCCTTAAAAATGACCATTGGATTTGGTGAGAAGCCTTGAGAGACTCGAAATTCCCGGTTCCCTAAACGCTCAATTCCACTGATTCAATTGTTTGCGGAAGAAAATCTGTTCTATTGGAAATATCCTAGAAGTTCATTTTTGCTTCCATGGAACAGCACCGAACTTCCCAGTCTAGATCCAAATTAAAGCAATTCAATCAGAGAAACTGACAGCACAGAAAGAGACCTGTGCAGACCGAATGGTCACGTGGTTACGTGATGACGCATCCACAATGATCAGCTGTCCTCCCCGGATCGCGCTCAGAGCACAAGCCTGGAGCAGCTGCTCAAACAGGAAATACATTATTTTTTGTTACAAGTCCTTGGTCGCCAGTCTTTGAGAGATCAGAATTTCTCCATGGTGTCAGGAGTGGGCAGTATGGCACAAGGGCTTCACCCCCTCAGCCCGCTACTGTCATAGAATCATAGAATCCCTACAGTGCAAAGGAAGACCATTCGGCACAACGAACATATACTAACCCTCCGAAGGCTCACGCACCTGCCCTCCACTGGAATATTGGGTCCGATGGAGAAACTCTGCCCCCCACTTCCAACCCCTGAAATTCCCTCTCATGAATGGGGTGCAGGATTGGAGGGTCAGTGCAGACTCGATGGAGTGAATGGCCTCCTTCTGAATTGTACTGGTTTCTATGGAAACAGATATGATCACAGTATTTATTCACATGGGATAAACATTGGCTCGTATGTCACAGGCTGTGGCCGCGTGGCCTAATGGATAAGACGTCTGACTTCGGTGAATCGGGTGATGATATCAGAAGATTGCAGGTTGCAGTCCTGCCGCGGTCGTTTCGCACCGAAATCCGTTGGAACTTGCTGACAGCCGAGTTTTCACTCCTCTGCTCAAAGTTCCACCTTTCCATCCAAACATTGCAGGGTTTTGTTTTGGAATATAATTTCTTGTAACATTGTTCATTCAATTCGCTCTCATCCTAGTATTTTGATTAGCTCCCGATGCTTCCACAGTGTCTGTTTGACTTGGATATAGTATAGAATATAACATTATGTATCAATCGGTTCAATACAATTCTCTGGAGGAAATTATAATGTCGTCAGGAAGACAGAGTCAAAGAGTCATAGATGTTTGCAGCATGGAAACAGCCCTTCGGCTCAGCTTGTCAATGCCGCCCAGTTTCTATCACTAAGCTAGTCCCACTTGTCCTCAGTTGCCCCATATCCCTTTATTCCCAACCTGCCCATGTAACTGTCTAACTGATTTTAAAAGACAAAATGATACCCGCCCCTCCCACTGCCTCTGGCAGCCCGTTCCAGATGCTCCTCATTATTTCATCGACCTCTATGACATCACCCCTCAGCATCCTGCGCTGCAGGTAAAAAAGTCCCAGCCTGTCCAGCCTCTACTTTTCACTCAGACCATCAAGTCCAGGTAGCATCCTTGTAAATTACTTCCGCACACTTTCTAGTTTAACAACATCTTTCCGAAAATAGACTGACCAGAACTGAACACAATATTTCATGTGTGCTCTTCTCAATGTATTGTACCACTTGAACAAGACGTCCCAACTCTTGTATTCAATATTCTGTCCTTAAAACTGAGCATGCTGAATGCCTTCTTCACCACCCTGTCCACCTGTGACACCACCTTCAAGGAGCCGTGAACCTGTACCCATAGATATGTTTGTTCTGTAATTCTCCCCAACTCCCTACCATTAACTGAGTAGGTCAATCCCTGATTTGATCGACCAAACTGCATCACCTCACGTTGATCCAAATTATACTCTGTCAGAAAATACACATTTCTGTGTATATTCCGGAACTAGCATGAAATTTAGTTTCAACAGCCCTGATGAATGAATCTTCTTGCACCAATCTGTATACAGATATTACTAATCCTCTGTCTGATAATCGATTTAAATCACGACACCAGATTTCGGCAGCAGTTTGGCACCAAGAAAAAATGCGGCTTCAGAAGCTCCAAAACCGACGCCAGCTTCATCTGGGGCATTGCTGGCAAATTTTGTCTTTCCAGAACCGGCCGCCCAACCGTCAAAACAAGTTAATCAGATGATCTCATTACACTGTAAGACGTAGGAGCAGAAGCAGGCCATTCGGCCCATCCTCTAAGTTCCACCATTTAACGAGGTTATGATTGTCCTGATATAATCCTCAAACCCACTTTCCCGCCTCATCCCCATAACCGTTGATTTCCTTACTGATTAAATCTTGAACATATTAGCTGACCCAGCCTCGACAATCCTATTCGCTTAGAAACGCTATTTCCACAGGTACACGAGACTCTGAGAGAATAAATTACTCATTATTTCTGGTTTAAATGTGAGGCCCCTTACTCTGAGATCATTCCCTCTGGTCCTCGACTCCCCCACATGGGGAAACGACCTCTCAGCATCCACCCTGTCAACCCCCTGAAAATCTATTCAATCAGTGAATTTGAATGGTGGGATTTATTCCCTGTCCCAAAGATTAGTTCAGGCCCCTGGATTCCCAATCCAGTGACATAATCTTTCAACCCTCTGAACAAAAAACAGTTGATTCAGCTCATTATTAAACATCTTAGGCCAGTGGGCCGATGAATGGCAGATGGAGTTTAATTTGGATCAATGTGAGGTGATGCATTTTGGTCGATCAAATCAGGGATTGACCTACTCAGTTAATGGGAGGGAGTTGGGGAGAATTACAGAACAAACAGATCTATGGTACAGGTTCACGGCTCCTTGAAGGTGGTGTCGCAGGTGGACAGGGTGGTGAAGAAGGCATTCAGCATGCTAGGTTTTAAGGTCAGAATATTGAATACAAGAGTTGGGACGTCTTGTTGAAGTTGTACAAGACATTGAGAAGAGCACACATGACATATTGTGTTCAGTTCTGGTCAGCCTATTTTCGGAAAGATTTTGTTAAACTAGAAAGAGTGCGGAAGTGATTTACAAGGACACTACCAGGACTTGATGGTCATACCAACAAAAAGGAAGGACGGTAGAAAGAGGGAAAATCGACCGTGGATATCGAAGGAAATAAGGGAGAGTATCAAATTGAAGGAAAAAGCATATAAAGTGGTGAAGATTGCTGGGAGATTAGAGGACTGGGAAATCTTTAGGGGGCAACAGAAAGCTACTAAAAAAGCTATAAAGAAGAGTAAGGTAGAGTATGAGAGTAAACTTGCTCAGAATATGAAAACAGACAGTAAAAGTTTTTACAAACATATAAAACAAAAAAGAGTGGCTAAGGTAAATATTGGTCCTTTAGAGGATGAGAAGGGAGTTTTAATAATGGGAGATGAGAAAATGGCTGAGGAACTGAACATGTTTTTTGGGTCGGTCTTCACAGTGGAAGACACAAATAACATGCCAGCGACTGATAGAAATGAGGCTATGACAGGTGAGAACCTTGAGAGGATTGTTATCACTAAGGAGGTAGTGATGGGCAAGCTAATGGGGCTAAAGGTAAACAAGTCTCCTGGCCCTGATGGAATGCATACCAGAGTGCTAAAAGAGATGGATAGGGAAATTGCAGATGCACTAGTGATAATTTTCCGAAATTCACTAGACTCTGGGGTGGTCCCGGGGGATTGGAAATTAGCAAACGTGACACCACTGTTTAAAAAAGGAAGTAGGCAGAAAGCAGGAAATTATAGGCCAGTGAGCTTAACTTCGGTAGTAGGGAAGATGCTGGAATCTATCATCAAGGAAGAAATTGCGAGGCATCTGGATAGAAATTGTCCCATTGGGCAGACGCAGCATGGGTTCGTAAAGGGCAGGTCATGCCTAACTAATTTAGTGGAATTTTTTGAGGACATTACCAGTGCAATAGATAACGGGGAGCCGATGGATGTGGTATATCTGGATTTCCAGAAAGCCTTTGACAAGGTGCCACACAAAAGGTTGCTGCATAAGATAAAGATGCATGGCATTAAGGGTAAAGTAGTAGCATGGATAGAGGATTGGTTAATTGATAGAAAGCAAAGAGTGGGGATTAATGGGTGTTTCTCTGGTTGGCAATCAGTAGCTAGTGGTGTCCCTCAGGGATCCGTGTTGGGCCCACAATTGTTCACAATTTACATAGATGATTGGGGTTGGGGACCAAGGGCAACGTGTCCAAGTTTGCAGATGACACTAAGATGAGTGGTAAAGCGAAAAGTGCAGAGGATACTGGAAGTCTGCAGAGGGGTTTGGATAGGTTAAGTGAATGGGCTAGGGTCTGGCAGATGGAATACAATGTTGACAAATGTGAGGTTATCCATTTTGGTAGGAATAACAGCAAACGGGATTATTATTTAAACGATAAAATATTAAAGCATGCCGCTGTTCAGAGAGACTTGGGTGTGCTAGTGCATGAGTGACAGAAGGTTGGTTTACAAGTGCAACAGGTGATTAAGAAGGCAAATGGAATTTTGTCCTTCCTTGCTAGAGGGATGGAGTTTAAGACTAGGGAGGTTATGTTGCAATTGTATAAGGTGTTAGTGAGGCCACACCTGGAGTATTGTGTTCAGTTTTGGTCTCCTTACTTGAGAAAGGACGTACTGGCGCTGGAGGGTGTGCAGAGGAGATTCACTAGGTTAATCCCAGAGCTGAAGGGGTTGGATTATGAGGAGAGGTTGAGTAGACTGGGACTGTACTCATTGGAATTTAGAAGGATGAGGGGGGATCTTAGAGAAACATTTAAAATTATGAAGGGAATAGATAGGATAGATGCGGGCAGGTTGTTTCCACTGGCGGGTGACAGCAGAACTAGGGGATATAGCCTCAAAATAAGGGGAAGTAGATTTAGGACTGAGTTTAGGAGGAACTTCTTCACCCAAAGGGTTGTGAATCTATGGAATTCCTTGCCCAGTGAAGCAGTTGAGGCTCCTTCATTACATGCTTTTATGGTAAAGATAGATAGTTTTTTGAAGAATAAAGGGATTAAGGGTTATGGTGTTCGGGCTGGAAAGTGGAGCTGAGTCCACAAAAGATCAGCCATGATCTAATTGAATGGCGGAGCAGGCTCGAGGTGCCAGATGGCCTACTCCTGCTCCTAGTTCTTATGTTCTTATGAGTGAAAAGTAGAGGCTGGAGAGGCTGGGACTTTCATACCTGCAGCGTAGGATGCTGAGGGCTGATGTCATAGAGGTCTATGAAATAATGAGGAGCATAAATAAGGTAATGAGGAGAATCTGGAACGGATTGCCAGTGGCAGTGGGAGGGGCGGGTACCATTTTGTCTTTTAAAAATCAGTTAGAAAGTTACATGCTGCCCATGTAACTTTCTAACTGATTTTTTGAAAGACAAAGCGATACCTGCCTCTACCAATGGTGGGCACAGAGGGACATGGGCCAAATGCGGGAACGTGGGACTAGCTTAGTGATAGAAACTGGGTGGCATTAACAAGCTGGGCCGAAGGGCTGTTTCCATGCTGCAAACATCTATGACTCTTTGACTCTCTCTGTATTCCTAGCGATATAAATTTCCTCCACAGAATTGTATTGAACCGATTGATACATCATATTTTATTCTATACTTTATCCAAGTCAAACAGACACTGTGGATGCATCGGGAGCGAAACACAATACTAGGATGAGAGCGAATTGAATGAAAAATGTTACACGAAATTATATTCCAAAAAATGCAATTCCCTGCAATCTTTGGATGGAAAGGAACTTTGAGCTGAGGAGTGAAAACTCGGCTGTCAGCAAGTTCCACCGGAATTCTGTGTAAAACGACCACGGCAGGACTCGAACCTGCAATCTTCTGATATCATCATCAAATTCGCCGAAGTCAGACGCCTTATCCATTAGGCCACGAGGTCACCGCCTGTGGTATATGAGCCAATGTTTATCCCTTGTGAATAAATACTGCGATCATATTTATTTCCATAGAAACGAGTACAATTCAGAAGGAGGCCATTCACCCCATCGAGTCTGCACTGACCCTCCAATCCTGCACCCCATTCATGAGAGGGGGGGGGCGGATTTCAGGGGTTGGAAGTGGGGGGCAGAGTTTCTCCATCGGACCCAATATTCCAGTGGAGGGCAGTTGCGTGAGCCTTCGGAGGGTCAGTACATGTTCGTTGTGCCGAATGGTCTTCTTTTGCCCTGTATGGATTCTATGATTCTAAGACTGGCGACCAAGGACAAGTAACAAAAAATAATGTATTTACTGTTTGAGCAGCTGCTCCAGGCTTTTGCTCTGAGCGCGATCCGGGGAGAACAGCTGATCATTGTGGATGCGTCATCACGCAATCACGTGACCATTCGGTCTGCACAGGTCTCCTTCTGTGCTGTCAGTTTCTATGATCACAGCAAGAAGTCTTACAACACCAGTTTAAAGTCCAACAGTTTTGTTTCAAACACGAGCTTTCGGAGCGGAGCTCCTTCCTCAGGTGAATCCAGGACTTTAACCTGGTGTTGTAAGACTTCTTACTGTGCTCACCCCAGTCCAACGCCGGCGTCTCCACTTCACAGTTTCTCTGATTGCATTGCTTTAATTTGGATCTAGACTGGGAAGACTGGACTGGGAAGTTCGGTGCTGTTCCATGTAAAGCAAAAATGAACTTCTAGGATATTTCCAATGTAACTGATTTTCTTTCGCAAACAATTGAATCAGTGGAATTGAGCGTTTAGGGAGCCGGGAATTTCGAGTCTCTCAAGGCTTCTCTCCAAATCCAATGGTCATTTTTAAGGCCGATTCAACCGCTCCCCGCATAACCACCGGGGCACCGTTCATCGCAGGAATGCAAGAACCTCCTGGAGTGATTCCAGGCTGGTTTTGTAATGTTTTATATCGACCACATTATTAATGAATGACCTACTGAACATAGCTGCGATGATCGAGTGGTTAAGGTGTTGGACTTTCCCCAGCAGGTTCGAGCCCTGCTCCCAGCGACCGAAGAATGAATCGGAATTTTAGGAAACTATGTGACACAAAGTTCGCTGCTTAGCAATTCTAAGCTCCTCAGGAGGAGGGTTAATGCGCTTTTGGCACCAGCCCGGCCAGCTCAGTCGGTAGTGCATGGGACTCTTAATCCCAGGGTCGTGGGTTGGGCGTTGGGCGCATCCTCATTTTACAGTGACACAGCAGGGAGCTCAGTTACTCAGCAGAGAGCACAGTGACACAGCAGGGAGCTCAGTTACTCAGCAGAGAGCACAGTGACACAGCATAGAGAACAGTTACTCAGCAGAGAGCACAGTGACACAGCATAGAGAACAGTTACTCAGCAGAGAGCACTGTGACACAGCAGAGAGAACAGTGACAAAGCAGAGAGCACAGCGACACAGCAGAGGGAACAGTTACACAGCAGAGAGCACAGCGACACAGCATAGAGAACAGTGACACAGCAGAGGGAACAGTTACACAGCAGAGAGCACAGCGACACAGCATAGAGAACAGTGACACAGCAGAGGGAACAGTTACACAGCAGAGAGCACAGTGACACAGCATAGAGAACAGTGTCACAGCAGAGTTACACAGCAGAGAGAACAGTCACACAGCAGAGAGCACAGTTACACAGCAGAGAGCACAGTTACACAGCAGAGAGCACAGTTACACAGCAGAGAGCACAGTTACACAGCAGAGAGCTCAGTTACAGAGCAGAGAGCACAGTTACACAGCAGAAGGCTAAGTTCCACAGCAGAGAGCACAGTTACACAGCAGAGAGAACAGTGACACAGCAGAGGGAACAATTACACAGCAGAGAGCACAGTGACACAGCATAGAGAACAGTGACACAGCAGAGAGCACAGTGACACAGCAGAGAGCACAGCGACACAGCATAGATAACAGTGACACAGCAGAGGGAACAGTTACTCAGCAGAGAGCACAGTGACACAGCAGAGAGCTCAGTTACACAGCAGAGAGCACAGTTACACAGCAGAGAACACATTTACACAGCAGAAGGCTCAGTTCCACAGCAGAGAGCACAGTTACACAGCAGAGAGAACAGTGACACAGCAGAGGGAACAGTTACACAGCAGAGAGCACAGTGACACAGAATAGAGAACAGTGACACAGCAGAGAGCACAGTGACACAGCAGAGAGCACAGCGACACAGCATAGAGAACAGTGACACAGCAGAGGGAACAGTTACTCAGCAGAGAGCACAGTGACACAGCAGAGGGAACAGTCACACAGCAGAGAGCACAGTGACACAGCAGAGAGATCAGTGACACAGCAGAGAGCACAGTTACACAGCAGAGAGAACAGTCACACAGCAGAGAGCAGTTACACAGCAGAGAGCACAGTTACACAGCAGAGAGCACAGTTACACAGCAGAGAGCTCAGTTACACAGCAGAGAGCACAGTTACACAGCAGAGAGCACAGTTACACAGCAGAAGGCTCAGTTCCACAGCAGAGAGCACAGTTACACAGCAGAGAGAACAGTTACACAGCAGGAAATACATTTAATTGCCTATCTTTCTGCAACGGAAAACCCCTTTTTCCTAAATAACCAGTTTGTCCATCTCAGTATCTTGCTGGTTTGCTCGGCACCTTTTCGGTGTGGCATTGTGTGTGTGCCCTGATATTCTCTTCCTGCTTTTTCTGTGTGTCTTTCTCTGTCTGTTACAGCCGCGCTGATGTTTGTGTTATTGTCCAGCCAGGGTGAGCTTCACAACACGTGGGTTTTCGTTGAAGAAAAAAATGGAGCAGGTGCATCGGTATCTGGCCACGGCTGAGCAGTCATTGCGAACTGAGTGGATATATGGAGCAGAGTGGCGCAGCGGAAGCGTGCTGGGCCCATAACCCAGAGGTCGATGGATCGAAACCATCCTCTGCTATTTATATTCTTAGTCACACCAAAAGTAAACCATAAGACCATAAGACACAGGAGTGGAAGTAAGGCCATTCAGCCCATCGAGTCCACTCCGCCATTCAATCATGGCTGATGGGCATTTCAACTCCACCTACCAGCATTCTCCCCGTAGCCTTTAATTCCTCGCGACATCAATAACTTATCTATCTCTGCCTTGAAGCCATTTAGCGTCCCGGCATCCACTGCACTCAGCGGCAATGAATTCCACAGGCCCACCACTCTCTGGCTGAAGAAATGTCTCCGCATTTCTGTTCTGAATTTACCCCCTCTAATTCTAAGGCTGTGCCCATGGGTCCTCGTCTCCTCGCCTAACGGAAACAGTTTCTTTGCGTCCACCCTTTCTAAGCCATGTATTATCTTGTAAGTTTCTAGTAGATCTCCCCTTAACCTTCTAAACTCCAATGAATACAATCCCAGGATCCTCAGCCGTTCATCATATGTTAGACCCGCCATTCCACGGATCATCCGTGTGAATCTCCGCTGGACACGCTCCAGTGCCAGTATGTCCTTCCTGAGATGTGGGGCCCAAAACTGCACACAGTACTCCAAATGGGGCCTAACCAGAGCCTTATAAAGGCTCAGTAGCACATCGCTGCTTTTATATTCCAACCCTCTTGAGATAAATGACAACATTGCATTCGCTTTCTTAATCACAGATTCAACCTGCATGTTTACCTTTAGGGAATCCTCGACTAGCACTCCCAGATCCCTTTGTACTTTGGCATTATGAATTTTCTCACCGTTTAGAAAGTAGTCTATGCTTGGATTCTTTTTTCCAAAGTGCAAGACCTCACATTTTCTCACGTTGAATTGCATCAGCCATTTCCTGCACCACTCTCCCAAACTGTCTAGATCCTTCTGCAGCCTCCCACTTCCTCAGCACTACCTGCCTGACCACCTAACTTCGTATCATCGGCAAACTTCGCTAGAATGCCCCCAGTCCCTTCATCCAGATCATTAATATATATGGTGAACAGCTGCGGCCCCAACACTGAACCCTGTGGGACAACGCTGGTCACCGGCTGTCATTCCGAAAAAGAACCTTTTATCCCAACTCTCTGCCTTCTGTCAGACAGCCAATCCTCAACCCATTCCAGTAGCTCACCTCGAACACCATGGGCCCTCACCTTACTCAGCAGCCTCCTGTGTGGCACCTTATCAAAGGCCTTTTGGAAATCCAGATAGACCACATCAACTGGGTTTCCCTGGTCTAACCTACTTGTCATCTCCTCAAAGAATTCAAACATGTCGCTATCACCCTGCAGCACATCCGCCTTTTCCTTTCAGTAAATTAGTATCAAAGTCTTGCTTCCAGTGTGATCCAGACATTGTTCCCAGGAATGAAGCAGACAGCGTTACAACATTGTGACGCTCAAAGTAGCAAAGTAGGGAAGCTCGTCAATTGACTAACTCTGAGGGAAACAGACAACATCTGCTGTGGTGTGTGAGTATTATCGATGCCAATATCACATCTCCACTGATTGGAGTGAGTTATGTTTTATTGACAGTCATGTCATTTGGTAAAGGTAGAACCAGGAGTTTTTCAGTGTTTTCAAAACATTTAACACCGAGAAGGATTATATACAAATTTCCAGGAATACCTACAGAGGGGCAATAAGGATATGTAACAATATCCAATAATAAACCACAATAGAAACCGAGATCACAGTTTCCCCTCTCAGACGGATGTGAACAATCCAACCAGACTATTTACAGCAAGCGAAGATTCCTGCCTTAGGCCACCTCACTTTCTCCAGTTCGAAACCCACGAAATCACGCAAATGCTTCCGATCAAATTATTATTGCGTTGATCGGGAATCTAACCCGGTTCAACTAGCTTGGAAGGCAACTCTGCTCACCAGGATACCCCCATCACTTACTGTCCAACGTTGAATCCTTTTGATGCTTTGCATTCATTTGATAAATTGTTTCGTAAAAAAAGTCTTACTATGTTTATGTTATTTGTCTCCAATTTAAAATGTTCCTGAATGAAAGTGTCCGTGTCGGACGGCTCCCGTTCAGCCAGGAGATGGCACCAGTCCACAATAAATGTATTTATTTCTGATGTTCTGTGTGTCATTACAGAGGACTCTTGCTTTGGCCTGAGACCTTATCTTGTCCTTGTGTCCTGATGCTGCCGTTTACACCCTGTTTAAGTAATCATAGAATCCCTCCAGGGCAGAAGGAGACCATTCGGCCCATCCAGTCTGCACTGACCCTCGGAAAGCGCCCCCCAACTCGGCGCAATCCCCTCCGAACCGTTTGGATACATCAGGTCGCAGTCTCCTCTGGAGAGTAGGGTTCGAATCCCACTCCTGACATTGACATTGATTCTCAGCTGCGATAAAACGCCAGGGTCCCGGGTTCAAATCCCGGACGAGCACGGATGGTGTCATTGACTGAAATCGGGAAATTCAGGGAAGTTATTGCGGCGAATAAATCACTGCAGAACACATGAAGAAACGGTCACGGTATTTAAAGGTCGTTTGATCATGGTGTGGGATTCTGAATGTATCCTCAAGTAAAAACAGACGCACGCTTGTGCATCCACGCCGCTGGCTGAATACAATGGTTGCTTGGACCCGATAAACCTTTGATTTGAGTAACGCGCTTGCGGGATGAGGTGGCCGAGTGTTCAGGCGACGGACTGCTAATCCATTGTGCTGTGGGAGCGCATCCCATCATCATCGAATTTTCATCCTGTTTTCTGGTCTGGCAGCAGCTGTGGAGAGGGAAACAGAGAATGGGAAGCCGGGTCATACTGGACTGGAAACTGTAACTCTGTTTCTCTCTACACAGATGCTGCCAGACCAGCCGAGTTATCCAACGTTGTCTATTTCTGTTTCAGGATTTTGTGACGAATCTCCAGAGCGGCTTTGCCTTTGTGCTCGGCGTTTCTATTTACATATTTCTGTATAAATTTAGAGTACCCTACTTTTCCAATTAAGGGCCAATTTAGCGTGGCTAATCCACATACCTTGCACATCTTTGGGTTGTGGGGGTGAAACCCACGCAGACATGGGAAGAATATGCAAACTTCACACGGGCAATGACCCAGGGCCGGAGTGAGGTTTCTATTTATAAAGACTGGTCCCGTATGGTAACTAAGGGCAATTTAGCATGGCCAATCCACCTAATCCACGTCTTCGCACTGTGGGGAGAAAACCAGAGCACCCGGAGGAAACCCACGCAGACACGGGCAGAAGGTGCAGACTCCGCACAGACAGTGAATCGAACCTGGAACCCTGGCGCTGTGAACCACTTGTGCTGCCGTGATTTGTGCCAGAGAAGTTATTGCAGCGAATATATCAGTGGAGAACACGTGAAGAAATGAGAACGACATTTTAAGACCGTTTCACCATTGTGTGGAACTGATAGATCAAATACAAAACTGCACGCTTGTGCACCCAGGTAACTGGCTGAATGCAATGTTTGCACGTAACCCCGATAAACCTTTGATTTATTTGCTGAACAAGAATTTCCCCATCTCCGCCTTGAAGGTAATCAATGATCCGCCTCCGCCGATTCCTGAGGCAGAGTTCCAAAGTCGCACAGCTCACTGAGAGTGAGAAATGTCCTCATCTCTGTCCGAAAAAGGCGACATCCTTGTTTTTAACTGCCCTCCACTTCTGGTCTCGCCCACGAGCAGTGAGATCTTTTTAACGTGACGCAAGCCGGTAATCGAAACTGGGGCCTTGGAGACGTGAAGAGGCTGTGCTAACCACTGTGCTACCGTGCTGCCCAAAGATTTGGTTCAATACTCTCAGATAGTAATATGGAAACGCCCAACTTGATGCTAGAATGCACGACCCTGGGATGTAGAGTTTTACACTCCACCAACTAAGCTGGCCAAGTTTCCTAATGGATTGGATTGGAATGGATTTGTTTATTGTCACGTGTACCGAGGTACAGTGAAAAGTATTTTTCTGCAAGCAGCTCAACAGATCATTCAGTACATGGAAGAAAAGGGAATGAAACAAAATTCAAGAAAATTACAAGAAATCACATGAGAATACATAATTGGGCTACACAAGATATGCAATGTAATTACATAAGCATTGGCATCGGTTGAAGCATACAGGGTGTAGTGTTAATGAGGTCAGTCAATAAGAGGATCATTTAGGAGTTTGGTGACAGTGGGGAAGAAGCTGTTTTTGAGTCTGTTCGTGCGTGTTCTCAGACTTCTGTATCTCCTGCCCGATGGAAGAAGTTGGAAAAGTGAGTAAGCCGGGTGGGAGTGATCTTTGATTATGCTGCCCGCATTCCCCCCGGCAGCGGGAGGTGTAGATGGAGCCCATGGATGGGAGGCAGGTTTGTGTGATGGACTGGGTGGTATTTACGACTCTCTGAAGTTCCTTGCGGTCCTGGGCCGAGCCGTTGCCATACCAGGCTGTGATGCAGCCCGATAGGATGCTTTCTATAGTGCATCTGTAAAAGTTGGGAAGGGTTAATGTGGACATGCCGAATTTCATTAGTTTCCTGAGGAAGTATAGGCGCTGTTGTGCTTTCTTGGTGATAGCATCGACGTGAGCGGACCAGGACAGATTTCTGGTGATGTGCACCGCTAGGAATCTGAAACTGCTAACCATCTCCATCTGGGCCCAGTTGATGCTGACAGGGGTGTGTACAGTACCTTGCTTTCTGAAGTCGATGACCAGCTCTTGAGTTTTGCTGGCATTGAGGGAGAGATTGTTGTCGTTACACCACTCCACTAGGTTCTCTATCTCCCTCCTGTATTTGGACTCGTCGTTATTCGAAATCCGGCCCACTATGGTCGTATCGTCAGCAAACTTGTAGATAGAGTTGGAACCAAGTTTTGCCACGCAGTCGTCTGTGTACAGGGAGTAGAGTAGGGGGCTAAGTACGCAGCCTAGCGGGGCACCGGTATTGAGGACTATTGTGGAGGAGGTGTTGGTGTTCATTCTTACTGATGTTTGATGTTTGATAATGTTTGATGGAACTGCTCAAAAAATAAACTGAGCGGGTAAATCTGAAATATCCGGAAAAAATTACCAGCATTGTGATTTTGAACGGAGTCACTTCGGGAACATTCCCACACATAGATAAATTCTTGAAACCAGCTGCAGAAAATCTGTCGTGATTTGTAACACGCAACCTTCTGATCTGGAGTGGCGCTACCGTTGCGCCACAAGCCCAACTGCTGAGCAGTTAGTGTTTCCCCTCATAGATTCATGTTTTATTTACACCCAACGGCGAAAAAGACTCAAAGAAGTCAGATTGAGGGATATTAAAGGGCCATGAAGTAAAGCAGCTGTACCACGTGCTTAAGGTGATGCACAATAAGCCATTGTGCTCTGTACACGTGACTTCAAATCCCATCCTCGTCTGTAACGTGCCTGTTGTGTTTCTGTTTGGGCAACTTCGTGAGCGCGAAGTAAAAATGCTGCGATTTTTAACTTTTGTTTGACGGTGGGTGGGTGGGTGGGGGTGGGGGTGGGGGCGGTTAATAGTCGAACACTGTCCATACTGAAACCCCGTTAAAAAATTGGTAAATTCTTATTTCATTCCCCGCAGGACCTGCGCTAAAATTCTGAGCGAAAAGTTGCTTATCTTACTCAGGAAGTGGGGCAGAAATTTCCAACATTGTTTTGCGATGGCCGGGAAATGATCCCGAGGCAACTGCTTGGAAGGCAGCTATGCTCACCACTATACCACCATCGCTCACTGATTAGATTTCTGTCCTTTTGGTTCTTTAGATTAACTTGATAAACTGTTTCGTAACAAATACTTACTTTGCGTAAGTTATTTCACTCCAGTTTAAAATGCTCCTGAATGAAAGTGTCCGTGTCGTCCGGCTCCCGTTCAGCCAGCAGATGGCACCAGTCCACAATAAATGTATTTATCTAATTATTTTTCATGTTCTATGTGTCATTACATAGGCCACTTACTCTGGTCTGCGACCTTAACTTGTCCTTGTGCCCTGATGCTGCCATTTTCACCCTGTTTAAATAATAATAGAATGCCTCCAGTGCAGAAGGTGGCCAATCGGCCCATCGAGTCGGTACCGACCCTCGGAAAGAGCACCCGATTTCGTCCTAATCGCACCTAACCTTTCGAATATGTCAGGACAGCCGAGATCAGGGCGCAGTTTCCTCTGGAGGTCAGGGTTCGAATTCCACTCCTGACATTGACTTTTCCTCCGCGAGGCACCATCCAAACCTGGAACCCCTCCCTAACAGCACTGTGTGAGTACATATACCATATGGACTTGCAGCCGTTCCAGAATCACCCCCCCCCCCCCCCCCCCCATTCTCAAGGACAATTAATGTTAGATTTTAATTGTTTGGCCGAATCAGCGACAGCCACAGCCAGAGAGACCTGCAATAACCCTGAGGGCAGGAAAGGCCCCCATTGTCCTTTGACCCAACAACAAAATACTGCGGATGCTGCAAATCTGAAACAAAGACAGAAAATGCTGGAAATATTCAGCTGACCCGGCAGCTTCTGTGGAGAGAGAAACAGGTCATTGCAATGAAAGGTCAGGATGTGAAATGTTAACTATTTCTCTTTTCACAGATACTACAGATCCCTAAAGTATACCAGTGTTCATAGAATTATAGAATTGACAGTGCAGAAGGAGGTCATTCGGCCCATCATGTCTGCACCGGCTCTTGGAAAGAGGACCGGCTCCTGGAAAGATCCACCCCAACCCCAAAAACTGGGCTCGTCCGGGATTTGAACCCGGGACCTCTCGCATTTTACCGCAAGTCCCTAAGCGAGAATCATACCCCTAGACCAACGAGCCGACCTGCTACTCCTTCTGATTAACTGAACATCGTCACACTCTGTAACTTAGTGCGTGAAAGTGTCTGTTCCCCAAAGAAAAATATGGATTAAATCCCAGCCCAGCCATATTCCGTTTGACCATCTGTGCGATTGACAACTTCCATAACAGTGGGAAATGTGTTGGATTTCTAGTCGAAAAGTATGCCTTTTGCAGGTTTCAATTCACTGGAATATCTACAGAGATTGTAACGCGAGGACTGATTTCAGCAGTCATCATCCAGTTGTTAAATCATTCCACTAGAAATCCATTGGATTTTCCCCATTGACTAGAGTGCTGCTCCCAGAGGATCTGTTCAGTGTTTTCAAAAATGTTTTATTTTGAATCCACTATGTCCAGAGAATTGTGACGCTGAAATTGCTCACACTTCTCTCCATTGTCATCTATTCTGCAGGTATTGACCGAACCGTCTAATGGAGCCACGCTCACAGGGCTGTGAGAGAGCCTTTCTTTCAGGTTGTTGGCCTTCAGACCAACGGTCTGAAGATTTGGTCGGAGATTCCTGGAGTTTTGTGAAGAGAACAAGGTGGTGGAGCAATGTGTCAATAACAGGATAGGAGTTTGGGATATTATCCAGTCTGTGCTGGGGGGCTGCGGGAAGGAATTTGTCTTGTCTGCCCACCAAAGCTGAATGTTAGGATTGAGGTGGTGAGCAGATTCCGAGAGGAGAGTGAAATCCTTTCACTGAGTTTCAAGCTTACAGTGAGGTTGAGGGTCTTGAGTTACAGGAAGATATAGACGGGATGGTCAAATGGGCAGAAAAGTGGCTGATGGATTTTAACGCTGAAAAATAAGATATGATGCCTTTGGTCGGGGATTTGCGCAGTAACTTCATTGCAGTGTTAAGATAAGCCTATTTGTGACAATAAAGGCTATTATATTATTATAGGATTAATGTGAATGGCCTGACACTGGGAAGTCCTGAGGAACAAAGGGACCTTGGAGTATTTGTGCATAGATCTCTGCAGGCAGAAGGGCAGGTTAATAGGGTGCTAGCAAAGGCATCTGAGATATTTGTCTTTATCAATCGGGGCATGGATTACAGAAGCAGACAGATCATGTTGGAGTTGTATAGAATGTTGGTGAGGCCACAGCTGGAGTACCGTGTGCAATTCTGGTCACCACATGACAGGAAATATGTGACTGCACTGAATGGGGTGCAGATGTGATTCAGCCGGATTTTGCTGGGGATGGAACATTTAAGATATGAAGAGAGGATGGATAGGCTTGTTTTTTTTCTCATTGCTGCATTGTTCAGTTTTCTGCAATCAACAAAGACCGAACTGCCGCCGACCTGTTCCTCACACGAAGCCTGTGGGGTTCTGGGGTGCGAATCTAACCAGGAATATCATGTCCTGAGACCACCGCTTCCCCATTGAATGGGAGGTCTGGATCAACCTGGAGTTGAACATTGTGCTGGAGAAACGTAACCACCAGGAGGAAAAGTTAATGTCAGGAGTGGGATTCGAACCCACGCCTCCAGAGGAGACTGCGACCTTAACGCAGCGCCTTCGACCGCTCCGCCATCCTCACGCCTTACGGCAAAAGGTATGCTCCGTGCATACATCGAGATAAGTTGTATCTTCATTGTCATTTCATTTCAAACTAGATGTACTTTTCCTATTTTTCAACCCCAGCCAGAGTCCTGTGTCTGAGTGCCATCCTTGTCCAATCCGCTGGGGAGGTCAAGGAGCTTCTCATTGCTGCATTGATCAGTTTTCTGCGATCAACAAAGACCGAACTGCCGCCGACCTGTTCCTCACACGAAGATATCGAGAGTCTGAGATCTGAGCGGCGGGAAGGATCCAATGAGACAGTTGCATCCTGGCGACTGGAATCTCTCTCCACAGCTGCTTCTGGGGCTGCTTTCACAGACCAGTAGCAAAAGAACCCGTTCAGTGTGCAAACTGGAAGAAGTTCATCCAGAAAAGGCTGCACAATAGGATTCTGGGAGAGGTCTTCTGAGTCACCTCGACAATCCAATCATCCTGACTATTTACAACAAAAGAAGATTAATTTTACCCGGTGTCCTGGGGTCAATACTAATTCCTCAACCAGAGTCACTGAACAGGTCATTCAGTCTTGAACTTGGCTTCTGCCTGTGGGATCTTGCTGTGCGGATTCCAGCTGGAATCTCATGTCCTGAAACCTCTGCTTCCCCATTGAATGGGAGGTGTTGGATCTCCCTGGAGTTGAGCGTTTTGCTGGAGAAACTTAACCTCGTTGAGGTATTGACCGAACCGTCTAATGGAGCCACGCTCACAGGGCTGTGAGGGAGGCTTTCTTTCAGGTTGTTGGCCTCCTTTGGTCCATCATCCAGCAACCGGATGTCTGCAGAGTACCTCGGAATGTCGAGCCCCTCTTCCCAAGATGGAATTAATCAGGGACAAGGTGTTGGTTGAAGACCAAATCAACGGTCTGAAGATTTGGTATGAAATTGCTGGAATTTTGTGAAGAGAACAACGTGGGGGAGCAATGTGTCAATAGCAGGATAGGAGTTTGGGATATTATCCAGTCTGTGCTGGGGGGCTGCGGGAAGGAAGTTGTCTTGTCTGCCCACCAAAGCTGAATGTTAGGATTGAGGTGGTGATCAGATTCCGAGAGGAGAGTGAAATCCTTTCACTGAGTTTCAAGCTTACAGTGAGGTTGAGGGTCTTTAGGTACAGGAAGATATAGACGGGATGGTCAAATGGGCAGAAAAATGGCTGATGGATTTTAACGCTGAAAAATAAGATATGATGCCTTTGGTCGGGGATTTTCGCAGTAACTTCATTGCAGTGTTAAGATAAGCCTATTTGTGACAATAAAGTATATTATATTATTATAGGATTAATGTGAATGGCCTGACAGTGGGAAGCCCTGAGGAACAAAGGGACCTTGGAGTGTTTGTGCATAGATCTCTGCAGGCAGAAGGGCAGGTTAATCAGGTGCTGGAAAAGGCATCTGAGATATTTGTCTTTATCAATCGGGGCATGGATTACAAAAGCAGACAGATCATGTAGTAGTTGTATAGAATGTTGGTGAGGCCACTGCTGGAGTACCGTGTGCAATTCTGGTCACCATATGACAGGAAATATGTGACTGAACTGAATGGGGTGCAGATATGATTCAGCCGGATTTTACTGGGGATGGAAACTTTGAGATTTGAAGAGAGGTTGAATAGGCTTGTTTTTTTCTCTCTTGCTTGAACAGAGATGACTGAGGGGTGATCTGTTCGAGGGGTACTAGATTATGATAGGTATAGACAGGGCGGATAGGGAGCACCTGTTCCCCTCAGGAGAAGTCTCAGTCACGAGGGGACATTGCATTATTCTGTGATTTTGTTACAGATCAGATCTTGGAGGTATTGCTGCGTATTCCCAGGCGACGGAGGTCCAATTCTTAGAGAAAAAGCTTCCATCGAGGACGGGATTCTCAATAGGAACAAACTGGAGGTCTGGGGTGTTAGAAACTGCTGAACACTGATTCACTTTTATTCATTGTTGTGCCCTAGAATAAACACGTGGATTGTAGCTGTCCATTAAAACAAAAATAGAGTTCGGGCGTTTCTGGCCAGTAAGTTCGCAATGTCCACCGTACATCACTCATGATCATCAGGTGCAACAAATGATACCTTCATTGTCATTTCATTTGAAACTACATGTTCTTTTCCTATTTTTGAACCCCAGCCAGAGTCCTGTATCAGTGTGCTAACCTTCTCCAAGCCGCTGGGGAGGGGGGGGGGGGGGTCAAGGAGCTTCTCATTGCTGCATTGTTCAGTTTACTGCCATCAACAAAGCCCGAACTGCCGCCGACCTGTTCCTCACACGAAGCCTGTGGGGTTCTGGGGTGCGAATCTAACCAGGAATATTATGTCCTGAGACCACCGCTTCCACATTGAGTGGGAGGTCTGGATCATCCTGGAGTTGAACATTATGCTGGAGAAACGTAACCACCTGGAAGAAAAATTAATGTCAGGAGTGGGATTCGAACCCACGCCTCCAGAGGAGACTGCGACCTTAACGCAGCGCCTTCGACCGCTCGGCCATCCTGACGCGCTGTGGCAAACGACATGCTCCGTGCACAAATCGATTAATTTGTATCTTCATTGTCATTTCATTTCAAACTAGATGTACTTTTCCTACTTTTCAACCCCAGCCAGAGTCCTGTATCTGAGTGCCATCCTTGTCCAAGCCGCTGGGGGGTCAAGGAGCTTCTCATTGCTGCATTGATCAGTTTTCTGCGATCAACAAAGACCGAACTGCCGCCGACCTGTTCCTCACACGAAGATATTGAGAGTCTGAGTTCTGAGCGGCGGGAAGGATCCAATGAGACAGTTGCATCCTGGCGACTGGAATCTCTCTCCACAGCTGCTTCTGGGACTGCTTTCACAGACAAGTAGCCAAAGAACCCGTTCAGTGTGCAAAGTGGAGGAAGTTCATCCAGAAAAGGCGGCACAAGAGGATTCTGGGAGAGGTCTGCTGAGTCACCTCGACAATCCAATCAGCCAGACTATTTACAACAAAAGAAGATGAGTTTTACCCGGTGTCCTGGGATCAATACTAATTCCTCAACCAGAGTCACTGAACAGGTCATTCAGTCTTGAACTGGGCTTCTGCCTGTGGGATCTTGCTGTGCGGATTCCAGCTGGAATCTCATGTCCTGAAGCCTCTGCTTCCCCATTGAATGAGAGGTGTTGGATCTCCCTGGAGTTGAGCGTTTTGCTGGAGAAACTTAACCTCGTTGAGGTATTGACCGTACCGTCTAATGGAGCCACGCTCACAGGGCTGTGAGAGAGGCTTTCTTTCAGGTTGTTGGCCTCCTTTGGTCCATCACCAGCAACCGGATGTCTGCAGAGTACCTCGGAATGTCGAGCCCCTCTTCCCAAGATGGAATTAATCAGGGACAAGGTGTTGGTTGAAGAGCAAATCAACGGTCTGAAGATTTGGTCTGAAATTCCTGGAGTTTTGTGAAGAGAACAAAGTGGGTGAGCAATGTGTCAATAGCAGGATAGGAGTTTGGGATATTATCCAGTCTGTGCTGGGGGGGCTGCGGGAAGGAAGTTGTCTTGTCTGCCCACCAAAGCTGAATGTTCGGATTGTGGTGGTGATCAGATTCCGAGAGGAGAGTGAAATCCTTTCACTGAGTTTCAAGTTTACAGTGAGGTTGAGGGTCTTGAGTTACAGGAAGATATAGACGGGATGGTCAAATGGGCAGAAAAATGGCTGATGGATTTTAACTCTGAATAATAAGATATGATGCCTTTGGTCGGGGATTTTGGCAGTAACTTCATTGCAGTGTTAAGATAAGCCTATTTGTGACAATAAAGAATATTATTTTATTATAGGATTAATGTGAATGGCCTGACAGTGGGAAGCCCAGAGGAACAAAGGGACCTTGGAGTGTTTGTCCATAGATCTCTGAAGGCAGAAGGGCAGGTTAATAGGGTGCTGGCAAAGGCATCTGAGATATTTGTCTTTATCAATCGGGGCATGGATTACAAAAGCAGACAGGTCATGTAGTAGTTGTATAGAATGTTGGTGAGGCCACAGCTGGAGTACCGTGTGCAATTCTGGTCACCATATGACAGGAAATATGTGACTGCACTGAATGGGGTGCAGATATGATTCAGCCGGATTTTACTGGGGATGGAAACTTTGAGATTTGAAGAGAGGTTGGATAGGCATGTTTTTTTCTCTCTTGCTTGAACAGAGATGACTGAGGGGTGATCTGTTCGAGGGGTACTAGATTATGATAGGTATAGACAGGGCGGATAGGGAGCACCTGTTCCCCTCAGGAGAAGGGTCAGTCACGAGGGGACATTGCATTATTCTGTGATTTTGTTACAGATGAGATCTTGGAGGTATTGCTGCCGTATTCCCAGACGGCGGAGGTCCAATTCTTAGAGAAAAAGCTTCCATCGAGGACGGGGTTCTCAATAGGAACAAACTGGAGGTCTGGGACGTTAGAAATTGCTGAAAACTGATTCACTTTTATTCATTGTTGAGCCTAGAATATACACGTGGATTGTAGCTGTCCATTAAAACAAAAATAGAGTTCGGAAGTTTCTGGCCAGTAAGTTCACAATGTCCACCGTACATCACTCATGATCATCAGGTGCAACAAATTATATCTTCATTGTCATTTCATTTGAAACTAAATGTGCCTTTCCTATTTTTGAACACCAGCCAGAGTCATGTATCAGAGTGCCAACCTTCTCCAAGCCGCTGGGGTGAAGGAGCTTCTCATTGCTGCATTGATCAGTGTTGTGCGATCAACAAAGACCGAACTGCCGCATATCTGTTCCTCACACGAAGGTATTGAGAGACTAAGACCTGAGCGGCGTGATGGATCCAATTAGACAGTTGCATCGTGGTGACTGTCATCTCTCTCCACAGCTGCTTCTGGTGCTGCTTTCACAGACCAGTTGCCGAATAACCCCTCCAGTGTGCAAACAGGAAGACGTTCCTCCAGGAAAGGCGGCAGAAAAGGATTCTGGGAGAGGTCAACTGAGTCACCTCGACAATCCAACCAGACAGGCTATTTACGAGAAGAGAAGAGGAATATTGCTCGGCGACCTGGTATGAATATTAATTCCTTAACCGGAGACAGTGAGCAATCTGCAATCTGCAGTGAGCAACCAGCCTTCTGCCTGTGGGGTGCTGGGTTGCGAATTTAACCAGGAATCTCATGTCCTGAGACCACCGCTTCCCCATTGAATGGGAGGTCTGGTTCATCCTGGAGTTGAACATTATGCTGGAGAAAAGTAGCCACCTAGAGGAAAAGTAAATGTCAGAAGTGGGATTCGAACCCACGCCTCCAGAGGAGACTGCGACCTTAACGCAGCGCCTTAGACCGCTCGGCCATCCTGACCCGCTACGGCAAAAGATATGCTCCGTGCACAAATCGATTTAAGTTGTATCTTCATCGTCATTTCATTTCAAACTAGATGTACTTTTCCTGTTTTTCAACCCCAGCCAGATTCCTGTATCTGAGTGCCATCCTTGTCCAAGCCGCTGGGGGGTCAAGGAGCTTCTCATTGCTGCATTGATCAGTTTTCTGCGATCAACAAAGACCGAACTGCCGCCGACCTGTTCCTCACACGAAGATATTGAGAGTCTGAGATCTGAGCAGCGGGAAGGATCCAATGAGACATTTGCATCCTGGCGACTGGAATCTCTCTCCACAGCTGCTTCTGGGGCTGCTTTCACAGACAAGTAGCCAAAGAACCCGTTCAGTGTGCAAACTGGAGGAAGTTCATCCAGAAAAGGCGGCACAAGAGGATTCTGGGAGAGGTCTTCTGAGTCACCTCGACAATCCAATCAGCCAGACTATTTACATCAAAAGAAGATGAGTTTTACCCGGTGTCCTGGGATCAATATTAATTCCTCAACCATAGTCACTAAACAGGCCATTCAGTCTTGAACTGGGCTTCTGTTTGTGGGATCGTGCTGTGCGGATTCCAGCTGGAATCTCAGGGCCTGAAACCTCTGCTTCCACATTGAATGAGAGGTGTTGGATCTCCTTGGAGTTGAGCATTTTGCAGGAGAAACTTAACCTCGTTGAGGAAAAGTGAATGACAGAATTGGGATTCGAACCCACGCCTCCAGAGAAAGCTGCGACCTTAACGCTGCGCTTTCGACCGCTCGGCCATCCTGACGCGCTATGGCAAAGGATATGCTACGTGCACAAATCGATTTAAATTCTTTCTTCATCGCCATTTCATTTCAAACTAGATGTGCTTTTCCTGTTTGCTCCATTTAACAAAGACGGAACTGACGCCGACCTGTTCCTCATACGAAGGTATTGAGAGTCTGAGATCTGAGCGGCGTGATGGATCCAATTAGACAGTTGCATCCTGGCGACTGGAAACTCTCTCCACAGCTGCTTCTGGTGCTGCTTTCACAGACAAGTAGACAAATAACTCCTCCCGTGTCCAAACAGGAGGAAATTCATCCAGGACAGGAGACGGAAAAGGATTCTGGGTGAATTCAACTTCGTCACCTGCCAATCCAACCAGCCAGACTATTTCCAAGAAGAGAAGAGGAAATTTATCCGGAGTCCTTGGTGATTATTAATTCCTCATTGCAACTTCTTCATGCACACGTTTGAACAAGACTTCCTCACCACACAGGACCTGCAACCGTTGTTGTACACCAGATACATCGATGACATTTTGTTCCCATGGACCCACAGCGATGAATCACTGAAACAACTACACGATGAGATCAATAAATTCCATCCCACCATCAGACTCACCATGGACTATTCTCCAAATTCTGTTGCATTCTTGGACACACTCATCTCCATCAAGGACCGTCACCTCAGCACTTCGCTTTACCGCAAGCCCACAGACAACCTCACGATGCTCCACATCTCCAGCTTTCAACCGAAACACATTAAAGAAGCCATCCCCTATGGACAAGCCCTCCGTATACACAGGATCTGCTCAGACGAGGAGGAGCATAACAGACACCTACAGATGCTGAAAGATGCTCTCGTACGAACGGGATATGGCGCTCGACTCATCGATCGACAGTTCCAACGCGCCACAGCAAAAAACCGCATCGACCTCCTCAGAAGACAAACACGGGACACCACTGACAGAGTACCCTTCGTCGTCCAGTACTTTCCTGGGGCAGAGAAACTACGACATCTTCTTCGCAGCCTTCAACACATCATCAATGAAGATGAACATCTTGCCAAGGTCATACCCACACCCCCACTACTGGCCTTCAAACAACCGCGCAACCTCAAACAAACCATTGTTTGCAGCAAATTACCGAGCCTTCAGAACAGCGACCACGACACCACACAACCCTGCCAGGGCAATATCTGAAAGACATGCCAGATCATCGACTTGGATACCACCATTACACGTGGTAACACCACCCACCAGGTACGCGGCACATACTCGTGCGACTCGACCAATGTAGTCTACCTCTTACACTGCAGGAAAGGATGTCCTGAAGTGTGGTACATTGGCGAGACCATGCAGACACTGCGACAACGAATGAACGCGCATCGTGCGACAATCACCAGGCAGGAATGTTCCCTTCCAGTCGGGGAACACTTCAGCAGTCAAGGGCATACAGCCTCTGATCTCTGGGTAAGCATTCTCCAAGGCGGTCTTCAGGACACGCGACAACGCAGAATTGCCGTGCTAGAACTTATAGCTATGTTCTGCACGCATGAGTGCGGCCTCAACAGGGATCTTGGATTCATGTCGCATTACATCCACCCCCCACCATCTGGCCTGGACTTGCAAAATCCCACCAACCGTTCTGGCTTGAGACAATTCACACCTCTTTAACCTGTGATTATCCCTCTCCCTGGATCTGTAATGATTCGATTACCTGCAAATGCTCACATTCCAAGCATTGTCCAGCATCTCTGACTTTGTCTATATAAATGTTTCTGGAACATACCTCGCCATTCACCTGAGGAAGGAGCTGTGCTCCGAAAATTCGAGTTTGAAACAAACCTGTTGGACTTTAACCTGGTGTTGTAAGACTTCTTACTGTGCTCACCCCAGTCCAACGCCGGCATCTCCACATCTAAATTCATCGTCATTTCAATTCAAACAAGATATGCTTTTCCTTCTTTTGAACCCCAGCCAGAGTCCTGTATCTGAGTGCCATCCTTGTCCAAGCCGCTGGGGGTTAAGGAGCTTTTCATTGCTGCATTGATCAGTTTCCCTCAATCAACAAGGACCGAATTCCCGCTCCACCTGTTCATCACCAGAAGATATTGAGAGTTTGAGATCTGAGCGACGTGAAGTATGCAATTGGAGAGTTGCACTCTGGCGACTGGAATCTCTCTCCATAGCTGCTTGCGGTGCTGCTTTCACAGACAAGTAGCCAAAGAACCCCTCCAGTGTCCAAACAGGAGAACGTTTTACCAGTAGAGGCGGCAAAAGAGAGTTCTGCGAGAAGTCAACTTAGTCACATCGACTGTACTGTGGGTAGCTGAAGAACAGGTGTCAAAGGGCGGATCGGACTGAAAGTCAAACTTTGATACTAATAAAGAAGAAGGCGGATGTTCTGCTGGGTAAAAGCGAATTGTTTGCTTTTGGTGTGAGTGAGAAAATAAATAGCAGAGGATGGTTTCGATCCATCGACTTCTGGGTTATGGGCCCAGCACGCTTCCGCTGCGCCACTCTGCTCGTAGTTGAATCTTTGCGGGACCGGACGTGAGGCAAATTTTGAAGAAATCAGTAACAGGTCGATCAATATTCCCAGAGAGGAGAAACTACCGCCCCGAACTTCCTTCTGTGAAGATGATTCCAGTTACTCCCAACTTTTCCATCAGAACAACGTCACAGACGAAATCACTTCACATGCACAGAACAGCCATTCAGCACGAAAGTAAAATATCTGAACTATGCTGACAGAATCAGTCTGCTCAAACGTGCGTTCTTGCTGAAAGAACAAATGAGGAAGTGAATAGTTGTCTGGCTACCGCAGTGGTGTCGTAACTCCTGGTTAAGGGAGCAGAGTGCCGCAGCGGAAGCGTGATGGGCCATTAGCACAAGGTCGCTATTTATATTCTCCCTCACACCAAAAGTAAACATAACGCACATTCCTGTTTGCTTTCCAGCAAATACCTATCAGAATATTTCTTGCAGTCTCATCCTGACATTCCCCTCTCAGACGAATGTGAACAATCCAACCAGCCAGACTATTTACAAACAAGAGAAAACGAATTTTACGCGGAGTCCTGGGATCAATATTAATTGTTCAACCAGAGTCACTGAAGCAGATTATCGAGTCATTAACTGGGCTTTTGCCTTTGGAGTCTTGCTGTGCGTATGAGAGCAGAAATCTCATGTCCTGGGAACTAATCTTTTCCTTTGGAAGATATTGGATCTTCCTGAGGTTGATAACACAGCCGGAGAAAAGTAAAACTCAATAAAGGAACACTCAATATCAGGACCGGCATTCGAACCCACGCCTTCAAAGGAGACTGCGACCTGAACGCAGCGCTTTGGACCGCTCGGCCATCCTATGCGTTACCGTCAGAGCTAAGATCCGTGCACAAATCGACTTAAATTCTATCTTCATCTCATTTCATTTCAAACAAGATATGCTTTTCCTACTTTTGAACCCCAGCCAGAGTCCTGTATCTGATGCCATCCTTATCGTCGCCGCTGGGGGTTATGAAGCTTCTCATTGCTGCATTGATCAGTTTGCTCCAATCAACAAGTATCGAATTTCCGCTCTACCTGTTCCTCACACGAAGTTATTGAGAGTCTAAGATCTGACGACGTGAAGTATCCAATTGGAGAGTTACATTCTGGCGACTGGAAGAACCCCTCCAATGTCCAAACAGGAGAACGCTCATCCAGTGGAGGCGGCAAATGAGTGATTGGGAGAAGTCAACTTAGTCACCTCAACTGTACTGTGGGTAGCCGAAGAACAGATGTCAAAGGGGGGATCAGACTGAAAGCAAAACTTTGATACCAATAAAGAAGAAGGCGGATGTTCTGCTGGGCAAAAGCGCCTTGTTTGCTTTTGGTGTGAGTGAGAAACTAAATAGCAGAGGATGATTTCGATCCATCCACCTCGGGATAATGGGCGAAGCACGCTTCCGCGCCACTCTGCTCCTGGTTAACTTTCCGTGGGGCCGGACGTCAGGCAAATTTTGAAGAAATCAGTAACAGGTCGCTCAATGTTCACAGGGAGCTGAAAGTGCCGCCCCGAACTTCCTTCTGTGAAGGTGATTCCAGTCACTGCCCACTTTCCCATCAGAACAATGTCACAGAAGAAATCACATCACCTTCACAGAACAACCATTCAGTACGACAGTAACATATCTGAACTATGCTGACCAGAATCAGTCTGCTCAAACGTGCGTTCTTGCTGAAAGAACAAATGAAGAAGTGAATAGTTGTCTGGCTACCGCAGGGCAGTGATGTCAGAGCTCCTGGTTTAAGGAACAGAGTGCCGCAGCGGAAGCGTGCTGGGCTAGTGCCCCGAGGTCGAGGAATCGAGGCTATTCTCTGCTCTTTATATTCCCCCTCACACCAAAAGTAAACATGACGCACATTCCTGTTTGCTTTGCAGCAAATACCTATCAGAATAATTCTTGCAGTCTCATCCTGACATTATTCCCGGGAATGAAGGAGACAGCATGACACATTGTAAAGGTCACAAACAGGGAACCACAGAGAACATGATGTAAAATATCAACATGTCTGGCAGCAACTGTGGAGAAAAAAGTGCTATCGTTTCGAGTCCAGGTGAGCCGTTGTCTAAGCTGGACTGAAGCGCGTTCCAGTAGGACCCCGCAGACGGACAAATAGATAGACAACGTTTTCCAGTAATAACTCACAGGGGGCCAATAAGGAAATAAAGCATTATCGAGTAATAAATCACAATAGAAACCCAGCTCCCATCTTCCCCTCATGTACGGATGTGAACAATCCAACCAGCCACACTTTTTACAACAAGAGAAGTCGATTTTTCCCCGGAGTCCAGGAATCAATATTTATTCCTCAGCCAGAGTCACTGTGCCGATTACGCAGTAATTAACTAGGCTTTTACCTGTTGGTTCTTGCTGTGCGAAATTTAGCAGTAATCTCATGTCCTGAAGCCACCGCTTCCCCATTGAATGGGTGGTATTGGATCTTCCTGGGATTGAACATTTTGCTGGAGAACTGTAATCTCGTGGAGGAAAAGCCAATGTCTCGGAGTGGTATCGAACCCACGCTTCCAGAAATGACTGCGACCTCAACACAGCGTCTTAGAATGCTCAACCACCCTGACACTGCGCGGAGGAAGGTACGCTCCGCGCAAAGCCCGACTTTAATTCTATCTTCATCGTCATTTGATTAGAAACTAGATGTGCTTTTATTATTTTTGAACCACAGAAAGAGTCCTGTATCTGAGTGCCATCCTTCTCCAAGCCGCAGGGGCTTAAGGAGCTTTTTGTTGCTGCATTTATCAGTTTGCTCCAATCAACATGGCCCGAACTACCGCCCGACCTCGTCCTCACAAGAAGGTATTGAGAGTCTAAGATCCGAGCAACATGCGGTATCCAATTGGAGCGTTGCAACCTGGCGACTGGATTGTCTCTCCACAGCTGCTTCCTTGCTGCTTTCACAGTCAAGTAGCCGAAGAACCCCTCCATTGTCCAAACAGGAGGACGTTAATCCAGTAGAGGCGGCAGAAGAGAGTTCTGGGAGAAGTCAACTGAGTCACCTCGACTGTACTGTGGGTAGCTGAAGAAGAGGTGTCAAAGAGCGGATCAGACAGAAAGCAAAAGTTTGATTATAATAAAGGAAAAGGCTGATGTGTTCTGGGTGATAGCGACTTGTTTGCTTTTGGTGTGAATGAGAAAATAAATAGCAGAGGATGGTTTCGATCCACCGACTTCGGGGTTATGGGCCCAGCACGCTTCCGCTGCGCCACTCTGCTCGCGGTTGATTTTCCCCGGGTCGGACTTGAGGCAAAGTTTGAAGAAATCAGTAATAGGTTGATCAATGGTGCCAGAGAGGTGAAACTGCCGACCCGAACTTCCTTCTCCGAAGGTGATTCCAGTCACTCCCCACTTTCCCATCAGAGCAACGTCACAGAAGAAATCACATCACCTTCACAGAACAACCATTCAGCACGAAAGTAAATATATGAACTATGCTGACCAGAATCAGTCTGCTCAAACGTGTGTCCTTGTTGAAAGAACAAATGAGAAAGTGAATAGTTGTCTGGCTACCGAAGGGCAGTAATATCGCAGCTCCTGGTTAAGGGAGCAGAGTGCCGCAGCGGAAGCGTGCTGGGCCGTTACACCGAGGTCGAGGAAACGGGGCTAATCTCGGCTATTTACATACTCCCTCTCATCAAAAGTAATCATAACGCCCGTTCCTGTTTGCTTTGCAGCAAATACCTATCAGAATATTTCTTGCAGGCTCATCCCGACATTAGTCCCGGGAATGAAGGAGACAGCATGACACATAACAACATTGTAAAGCTCACAAATAGGGAACCACAGAGAAAATGCTTTAAAGTCTCAGCAGGTCTGACAACATGTGTAGGGAGAGAAAACAACTAACGTTTCGAGTCCAGGCGACACTTTGTCAAATCTGGATTGTAAACGTTATCCAGTAGTACCCCACAAAGGAGCAATATTTATACATACTGATGTCCCTGAATGGCTCACAATAAGGAAATAAAGCATTAACGAACAATAAACCACAATAGAAACCGAGTTCCCAACTTCCCCTCTCGGACCGATGTGAACAATCCAACCAGCCAGACTATTTACAACAAGAGAAGTCGAATTTCACCCGGAGTCCTGGGATCAATATTAATTCCTCAACCAGGGTCACTGAAGGGGAGTATCGAGTCATTAACTGGGCTTTCGCCTGCCGGACTTGCTGTGCGTATTTAAGCAGGAATCTCCTGAGAACAAAGCTTTGCCTTTGAAAGGGAGATTTTTTATCTTTCTGAGGTTGAAAATCTAGCCGGAGAAATCTAACCTCGTGGAAGAAAACTCAATATCAGGAGTGGGATTCGAACCCACGTCTCCAGAAGAGACTGCGACCTGAACGCAGCGCTTTAGACCGCTCGGCCATCCTGATGCGCTGTCATTTAAATTAAGATCCGTGCACAAATCGACTTAAATTCTATCCTCATCGTCAGTTCTATTCCAACAACATCTGCTTTTCCTACTTTTGAACCCCAGCCAGAGTCCTGTATCTGAGTCCCATCCCTGTCCAAGCCGCTGGGGGTAAAGAGCTTCTCATTGCTGCATTGATCACTTTGCTCCAATCAACAAGGACCAAATTCCCGCTCTTTCTGATGTTCACAGGAAGATATTGAGAGTCGAAGATCTGAGCGACGTGAGGTATCCAATTGGAGAGTTGCATTCTGGCGACTGGAATCTCTCTCCACAGCTGCTTCCTGTGCTGCTTTCACAGACAAGCAGCCGAAGAACCCCACCAATACCCAAACAGGAGAACATTCATCCAGTGGAGGCGGCAAAAGAGTATTTGAGAGAAGTCACCTTAGTCACCTCCATTGTACTGTGGGTAGCTGAAGAACAGGTGTCAAAGAGCGGATCAGACTGAAAGCAAAAGTTTGATGCTAATAAAGAAGAAGGCGGATGCTCTGCTGGGTGCTCGTGACTTGTTTGCTTTTGGTGTGAGTGAGAAAATAAATAGCAGAGGATGGTTTTGGTCCATCGACTTCTAGGTTATGGGCTCACCAGGCTTGCGCAGCGCCAATCTGGTCGTGGTTGATGCCCTCCGTAGTCGTACTTGAGGCAAAGTTTGAAGAAATCAGTAACAGGTTGATCAATGTTCCCAGAGAGGTGAAGCTGCCGCCCCGACCTTCCTTCTGTGAAGGTGATTCCAGTCACTCCCCACTTACCCATCAGAGCAACGTCACAGAAGAAATAACATCGCCTTCACAGAACAATCATTCAGCACGAAAGTAAAATATCTGAACTATGCTGACCAGAATCAGTCTGCTCAAACGTCTGTTCTTGTTGGAAGAACAAATGAGAAGGTGAATAGTTGTCTGGCTACCGAAGGGCAGTAATGTCGCAGCTCCTGGTTAAGGGAGCAGAGTGCCGCAGCGAAAGCGTGCTGGGCCGTTACACCGAGGTCGAGGAAACGGGGCTAATCTCGGCTATTTACATTCTCCCTCTCATCAAAAGTAATCATTACGCACGTTCCTGTTTGCTTTGCAGCAAATACCTATCAGAATCTTTCTTGCAGGCTCATCCTGACATTAGTCCCAGAAATGAAGGAGACAGCATGACACATTACATCATTGTAAAGGTCACAAATAGGGAACCACAGTGAAAATGCTTTAAAGTCTCAGCAGGTCTGACAGCATGTGTAGGGAGAGAAAACAACTAACGTTTCGAGTCCAGGTGACCCTTTGAGAAATCTGGATTGGAAACGTTACCCAGTAGTACCCCACAGAGGAGCAATATAGATACATACTGATGTCCGTGAATAGCTCACAATAAGGAAATAAAGCATTATCGAACAATAAATCACAACAGAAACCGAGTTCCCAACTTCCCCTCTCGGACGGATGTGAACAATCCAACCAGCCAGACTATTTACAACAAGAGAAGACGAATTTTACCCGAAGTCCTGGGCTCAATATTAATTCCTCAACCAGAGTCACTGAAGGAGATTATCGAGTCATTAACTGGGCTGCCGCCTGTCGGGTCTTGCTGTGCGTATTTTAGCAGGAATCTCATGCCCTGAGACCAACGCTTTTCCATTGAATTGGAGGAATTGGATCTTCCTGAGGTTGAAAATCTTGCTGGAGAAATTTAACCTCTTGGAGGAAAAGAAAACAATAGGAGTGGGATTCGAACCCTCGCTTCCAGAAACGACTGCGATTTGAACGCGGCACCTTTGACCGCGCGGCCATCCTGATGCATTGAAGTCCGTACACAAAGATCCGCACACAAATCGACTTAAATTCTATCTTCATCGTCATTTCATTTCAAACAAGATATGCTTTTCCTACTTTTGATCGCCAGCTAGAGTCCTGTATCTGAGTGCCATCCCTGTCCGTGCCGCTCGGGGTTAAGAAGCTTCGCATTGCTGCATTGATCAGTTTGCTCCAATCAACAAGGACCGAACTACCGCCGACCTGTTCCTCACCCGAAGATATTGAGAGTCCAAGATCTGAGCGACGTGCTGTATCTAATCGGAGTCGAGGAATCGAGGCTATTCTCTGCTATTTACATTCTTCCTTTCCTTCCAAACATGGCCGGGATTTTCTCAGACCTTACTTTCTTGCTATTCTGTTCGTTCAATTATCTCTCATCTTGGTGCTTTGTTTAGATGCTTAGCTGTCCACAATATCTGTTTGATCTGGACAAATAATCGATGCTCCAATTAGAACAAAATGTTTTGTGTCAATCGGTTCAATCCAATCCTGAGGAGGGAATTCTAATCTCCTCAGGATGATGTTTAATGATTTGCTGAATGATCTGTTTTTTGTTCACGCCTTGAAAGGTTATGTCACTGGATTGGGAATCCAGGGGACAGCAATAATCTTTGGGACAGAGAATAACTCCCAGGACGGCAGCTGGTGAAATTTAAATTCACTGATTTCGTGAATCTGGAATTTAAAGGCATCGGAGCTGGTTACATTTGGTCAGGTGCAAGCTGGCACATTTTCTGATTGGTTGTTTAATTCTCCGCAGTAAATACACAACTTCTTCACCGACTATCCACAATGTTTTCAATAACAGTTGAATTTCCACGATATTTCCAATGTAACTGATATTGTTGCACAAATAATGTAATCAGAGGAACAGTGCGTTTCGGAAGCTGAGATTTTCCAATAGTTCAAGTGTTGGTCTCCAAATCCAATGGCCTTTTTCGAAGGAGATTCTATCCCTTCTCACAGACAGAATGGGACTCCGGACATCGCATGAAAGCACTAACTTCCTGGAGTGATTTCAGGCTGGGTTTATAATGCTTTATATCGAACAAATTGTCAATGACTGTCCTGTTAAAAGCAGTTCAGTTAGCGGAGTGGCTGTGGCTTTGTACTTGCAATCAAATGGGGCAGCACAGTAGCACAGTGGTTAGCACAGTTGCTTCACAGCTCCAGCGAGCTGTCTGTGCGGAGCCTGCGCGTTCACCTTGTGTCCAAGAAGGGAGCCAAGAAAGTCATTAAGAAACCGGCAGTAAAGGGCGGCAAGAAGCGGCGAAGTTCGAGGAAGGAGACTTACTCCATCTACATCTACAAAGTGATGAAGCAGGTTCACCCCGACACCGACATCTCCTCCAAGGCCATGAGCATCATGAACTCGTTCGTCAACGATATTTTCGAGCGTATCGCGGGTGAGGCTTCCCGCCTGGCCCATTACAACAAGCGCCACACCATCAGCTCCCGGGAGATCCAGACCGCCGTGCGCCTGCTGCTGCCCGGGGAACTGGCCAAGCACGCCGTGTCGGAAGGGACAAAGGCGGTCACCAAGTACACCAGCTCCAAGTAAAACTGCACAATGGACTGAAAACCACCCCAAACCCAACGGCTCTTTTGAGAGCCACCCACAATATCTGTGAAAAAGCTGCACCGTCTTTTCCCGCATTGACTTCATGAGAAATCTCTTTGTGGAGGATAGAGATTTGTTCCGTTCCAGAATGTTGTGAATGTGGCTTCATACCCGCCCGTCACAGACAGTTTCACACAGAAGAGACACTCAAACTGAAGTGAGAGCGGATTTTAAACCCAGTCTGGTATTTGTGACGGACAATGAGGAGAAACACAATTTCAGGAGGGAATTATTTAAATTTAATGATAAATATTTTCATAGTTTAACAACAGGTGAGTTAATGGAAATTATTATTTTGTTTCTCTCGGGTGACCTGGTTCCCGCTCCCAGAACAGAGTAAAGGCGGGAATGAAGAGGGTATTTTTGGGCTGATGTGTTTATTCCGCAGTTTTCCCAGGGGGCGGAATCAGCGAGATTTGAGCACACACAGGACCTGTGTCCATTGCAGCGCTTTAAGATCTGCCTCTCCCCGGCCCTCCCTATTCTCCGGACACAAAGCTGCCTGTTCCACCGGCGGGATAGACTCGGGGATTCTCTCCACAGTTCCCAGTGTAACATTCCCGGCCGCTTTCAGGAGAGAGGCTCAGAAATCAGCCCTTTCTCTCTGTCCCTGTGCAGCCTGTGTGAAGGAGTTGGTTGGTAATCTCTATGTTTCTGCTTTTGTAGAGAGCTGAGATTTGCTCCGTTTTAAATTGCTGAACGGGGTCTTATTACCGCCGGTTACAGATAAGAGACTGACAAATTCAAACTGTTCCTAAACTGGAGACAGGATTCTGGGAGGGAAAACCCAATAAACAGATCACAAAGTGTGAGATTCACATGGTTTCCTGAACATTGAGCCGTTCCGTTATTTGGGATTTTCTTGAACCGATATTGGCGGGAGTTTCGAATTTGAAAATGTCAGCCAATCAAAACCTCCAGATTCTTCTCTCTGGCCTGTGATTGGTTAATTGATGACTGCCCTAAAGTTTTTAAATATAATTTGTTTCCACAGACAAATACCAGAATATTCTGAACATGAATAAATGTAACGTCTGCTCCACACAGGTTACAGGGAAGAGTGTCGCCAGCTCCTCACACACAGTCCGGACATTGTCACTGACAGAGCACAGAGACACAGACAGGCCATCAGTTCCACAGTCTCAGGCAGCAGAAATAGTTCCAGAGACACATTTTCAACTCATTAATCAAACAGCAGGAGAGACAGACGCTGTGTCCATGTCACCCTAACACAGTACCACTGACAGGAGGCCCCATAAATCCCAGTGCAAATTCTCACCCTCTCTCGGTGCTATGTCTTTTCGTCCACGTATTTTCGTCCAACGTCTTTTTGTCCGCCCGTCTTTTGGTCCAACGTCATTTTGTCCGGTGATTTATTTCGTCAAAGATTTTTTGTGACTTTTTACGTGTTTTTGCTGGATGATTTTTTTTGTCAAAGACTTTTTGTAACTTGACTTTTAGTAACTTGCTTAGTAGCACTCCACTCCACTTTAACTTTTGTACATGGAAATCTTCTCTAATGCACATAATATACAATAAAGGATCTTTATTACCGGCCTCTTTCCTTTAACGAGCCTCGTTAAAGGATAGTTATTATCGTTCTCTCCCCTTTAACGAGCCTCGTTAAAGGATAGATATTATCTGTCTCTTTCCTAATCCCGAATTCGCCCATCCCGAAATGGCAAAGTTCATTGTGTCAACGAAGAGTAAACGGAAGGTGGCTGATGGAAATAACTATATCTGCGATTTTCATTCGAGCAGTGCAAACCAAGGAAAAGAATACTGGAGATGTGAGAAAAGAAGGCTATGTTCTGTGCGGATTCACACTGTCACGGAAAACAATGAGCCTAAAATTATTTATTTCTCTAATGAGCACCTTCATCCAGCTGATGTCGATTCGTTAAATGCTAGAAAAGCAGTTGCAGAAATAAAGCATGAAGCAGTGGAAAACATAGCAGCAAGTTCGCGTAGCATACTAGCGGCCAAGTTTACGCAGCTATCAGAAAATACCTGCTCTCAACTCCCAAGGCTGCCCGTCGTCTCAAGGACTATTCAAAGGTGCCGACAAAAAAATTCTGGATTTCCCGCTAATCCAGCGGCTAGACACGGTTTTGAAATACCTGACAAATATTGCAAGCTGGACAATGGCGAGCAGTTTCTGAGGTTCGATTCGGGCGTCGAGGATCAACAGCGCTTACTAGTATTCGCATCAGAAAGTGCTCTTCAGGATTTAGCATCATATCGTCATTGGGCATGTGATGGAACATTCAAGATTGTGCCACAACAGTGGTTTCAACTGTTCTGCATTCATGTACAAGTTAAAGGTAGCAGTCTACCACGGGTCTTTGCATTACTGCCGAATAAAAGGAAGCAGACATACGAATTATTCTTTGACCAATTGAAAATTATGCAACCTGATGCAGATCCGATTGATATCATGGCAGATTTCGAAGCTGCAGTTCACAAGGAAATTAATTCATCATTCCTTAATGCATCTGTCGTGGCATGTTTGTTTCATTTGAGCCAATCTGTGTTTCAAAAAATTACCGATTTAGGCCTCAAAGAAAAATACAACACAGACTCTGAATTCTGTCTTAAAATTCGATGTTTTTCAGCATTAGCTTTCCACCCCGTTGAAGATGTCGAAGAGGCTTATGAAGATTTGATAGACGATGAAGAAATACCTGCTGAATTCATCGTTTACTTCGACTTGACTTACATAGGCATTGTGAGAGGACGTGGTGCCAGACGAAGGAGAGAAACACCTACGTTCCCGACAGCTGTATGGAATGTTAATCAGCGTGTTCTACAAGATCTACCGAGAACAAATAATGCTGCTGAGGGGTTTCATTCTGCGATAAAGCGTTCGGCGGGTGGAGCTCATTTGAATATCTGGAGGTTAATCAAAACTCTGAAGGAAGAGGAAGGGTTAATAATAGGCAAAAAGGCTCAAATTCTTCGGGGGGATCAGGCGACTTCATGTACGCGATATAAGAAAATAACTGAACGCCTCAAAGGATTGGTCGTTGAATATGATCCTACAGCGAAAATTGATTTCTTGAGGAATGTTGCTCACAATTTACATCAATTTTAAGTAATTTCGGGAATTCATCAGTAGTAAACTTTTAGATTTTTTAACTGCATTTTTAGATTTTTTAACTTTTTAACTGCATTTTTAAGCTTGCATTTTACTTGAATTTCATCAATTACTTGCATTTTAGCAATTAAATTCACTTGCTGTATTGTGCCTGCTTTCTATCAATTAAATGCTTTTATACGGAGTTGATTTGCAATTGGTTAATTGGACGAAGTGACGTTGGACCAAAAGACGGGCGGACAAAAAGACGTTGGACCAAAAGACGTGGACGAAGTGTCGTTGGACGAAATGACGTCGGACGAAAAGACGCGACACGCCTCTCTCATCATCACTCTATCAGTTCCACAATGGAGCAGGCTTAGTGAAATAATCAATATCATAGAAAACTGGTTTCCAGTTAAGAATTACACAATTAACCTTAATAATGTACTCTGAGATTCGAGTTAAATACGAGTCACATCACTCACATCAGGGGTAGCTGTACTAATCCCCAGAGTGTGTCCTCACAAATACATTAGATGCAAATCCAAATATCAGCTCCATTCTGAGATATGCTGAATGTGACAAAGATACAAATTCCGATTCTCATTTAAAACTCACCTAATTTATGAAAATAAAAGATACAATATAATTTCGATGACTAAGAACTGAGCTGTAACTTGCAATCTATTGCAAAATCCTCACTCACTCCGTTCCAGATGGAAGACACTGCCGCAATTCCAGACTGTGGTCCATTTTACATTCATGTCAGAATTCTGACTCAGAATCAGACTGAGTGTCACAGATCAAATCAATGTGAGCATCTTGAGTTAAACTTCCAGAGCAATCCAGTATCAGATTGTAGGTTACATTATCTTTCACAATTGTGTTTGATATTAAATGCCGGTCCAAAGCTATCACACATATTTTGCTTAAAACCTCCCACAGCAATGGTCTCTTTCTGTGCTGGAAATTTACGTGAAATGAATGCAAACTTATAAACTGTCCCTGAGATTGAAAGGTCACATTCTGAATCGCATCCTCACATTGAGCCACAGAGCCTGACAAGTACAGGATAATCCTCAAACAGTTGTTGAGAGTAAGATCCATCCTCACACTAGAAATGGTTAAAAGACTCTCAGAGTGGAAACAATAATGACATGCAAATGAAATGAAAATCGCTTATTGTCACGAGTCGGCTTCAATGAAGTTACTGTGAAAAGCACCTCGTCGCCACATTCCTGCGCCTGTTTGGGGAGGCTGGTTTGGGAACCGTGTTGCTGGCCTGCCTTGGTCTGCTTTAAAGGCCAGCGATTTAGCCCAGTGTGCTAAACCAGCTATTAAATGGAAAGATTGGAAGACTGATGGCAGACTGCTCGCACGCACACAGGTATACACACACACAGATATACACACGTATACACTCAGATGCACACAGTATACAGGCCCTCACACATTATACACACAGAGTTACACACTCACGTACACTCAAACATACACACACAGGTATACACACACACAGGTATATATATATATACAAGTGTACACACAGTATACAGAGCCACACACATTATACTCACACAGTTGTACACACCCGCACACACAGGTATATACACACAGGCACATAAACATTCACACATATTCTCAAATACACACACATATATAGAAACACATATGTGCACACACAGAGATATACACAGAGACAGATACATTGTATCAACGAAATAAGTTATCCAGCTACAGTGAAGTAACAGCGATATATTTCCAAAACAGGATGGTGAGTGGCTGGAGGAGAGCCTCCAGGTCGTGGTGTCGCTCTGTGTCGGCCGCCCTTGTCCCTCTCTAGATGGTGGTGGATGTGGGTTTGGAAGGTGTTGCCAAAGGAGCCTTGGTGACTTCCTGCAGTGAATCCTGTAGCTGGTATACACGCTGCCTCTCTGCATCAGTGGTGGAGCGAGTGAGGGTTTACAGATGGAATGCAGATCAAGCGGGATACCTTGTCCTAGATGGTGTCAAACTTATTCAGTGTTGTTGAAATTGCAACTATTAAAGGAAATGGAAATTATTCCATTACATTCCTGATTTATGCCGTGTCGACAGGGTTTGGGGAGCCAGGGAGTGAGTGACTCGCCACAGGAGTCCGAGTCTTTGACCTGCCATGCAGCTGCAGTATTTATATGAGCAGTTCAGTTCCTGGCCAATGGCAATCAGTAAGATGTTGGGAATAGGGTTTCAGTGATGGTAATTGTGGTGAATGTCAAGGGGTGATGGTTAGATTCTCACTTATTATGAAATATGAAAATATGAAAATCTCGTATTGTCGCAAGTAGGCTCCAAAATAAGTTACTGTGAAAAGCTCCTAGTCGCCACATTCGGGGAGGCTGGTACGGGAATGCTCTTTTCTTGGAAATTTCAGGCCAAGCCTGGATAATGTCCAGGATTGGTGCATTTGTACATGGACTGTTTCATTAACAGAGGAGTTGTGAATGGTGCTGAACATTGTGCAATCACGGAAAGCCTGAGATTGTGGGTGTTTGCAATATTTACAGCGTGTGTCCCTGTGTGAGTAAATGCCATTTCAGACATTGATTGCACATATTAAGTGTTTGCTGGAAGGGGGAAGCAGAGTTTAAAAAAAAACGTGTCCTGTAAAGAAATGTCAGATCAGACAGACTTGTGGCGAGCAGCTGAATATTTCTTTTTACTTTAACGGAAAGTGTTTCGTTTTACTGTACCGGATATTAAGAAAAGCAACTAGCAGAGAATGGTTTCGATTCATCGACCGCTGGGTTATGGGCCCAGCACGCTTCCGCTGCGCCACTCTGCTCCTTGTTATTATTGTACTGTAGCGACACAATTCTTCACTTCCACAGCGTTGTTCATCAGGAGCACATGTGTTCGACAGCGCACCCTGGTGGCACAATTCAACTCTGTCACTCACCAACAATGGAACACACACAGCAGCAGGACACTGTCACCTTACACAGGGTAACAGACACCCAAAGGAGAATCGACTGACTGATCATATATAGAAAGTGATCCTTCCTAAAATCTAGCCTCTTTCCTCTTGTGTAACTGTGTTCTCTGCATCTTCGCTCTGTTATTGAAAGGTTTTCCCTGATGTTAATTAAACTGCTTTCCGATATTTAAGTATATTCTCTCCCGCTGAACTGTGATTTCTACCGTGGAACCGAGATCTCTACTGTGTAACTGCTCTCTGCTGTGGAATATGGTCTCTGCTGTGAACTGGGCACTCCGCTGGGAAAGTGCGATCTCTCCTGTGGAAATGTGCTCTCTGCTGTGGGACTGTGTTCTCTGCTGTCAAACTGTGCTCTCTGCTGAGGAAATGTGGACCAGATGTGATGCAGCTGAGGATGATGAGTGATGTATGGTGGACATTGTGAACTTACTGGCCAGAAACTTCCGAACTCTATTTTTGTTTTTAATGGACAGCTACAATCCACGTGTTTATTCAAGGACACAACAATGAAGAAAAGTGAATCAGTGCTCAGCAGATTCGAACATCCCACACCTCCGGTTTGTTCTTATTGAGAACCCCGACCTCAATTGTATTTTTGCTCTAAGAATTGGACCACCGCCTCCTGTGAATACGGCAGCAACACCTCCAAGATCTGAACTGGAACAGAATCACAGAATAATGCAATGTCCCCTCGTGAAAGACCCCTCTAGTTAGGGAAACAGGTGATCAATATCCGCCCTGTCTATACCTATCATAATCTTGTGCACCTCGATCAGATCACCCCTCAGTCATCTCTGTTCCTGAGGGAGAAGAAAAACGAACCTCTCTTCATATCTTAAAAGCAAGCAAGCAACATGCTGCTGATTCACCTCCGCACCCCATTCAGTGCAGTAACATATTTCATATGACGCGTTGACCAGAATTGCACACGGTACTCCAGCTGTGGCCTCACCAACATTCTATACAACTCCAACATGACCTGTCTGCTTTTGTAATTAATGCCCCGATTGATAAAGACAAATATCTCAGATGCCTTTTCCAGCAGCCTATTAACCTGCCCTTCAGTCTTCAGAGATCTATGGACAAACACTCCAAGGTCCCTTTGTTCCTCAGGACTTCCCAGTGTCAGGCCATTCACATTAATCCTATAATAATATAATAGCCTTTATTGCCACAAATAGGCTTATATTAACACTGGAATGAAGTTACTGCGAAAATGCCCTAACAAATGGATCACATCTCATTTTCAGCGTTAAATTCCATCAGCCACTTTTCTGCCCATTTGACCATCCCGTCTACATCTTCCTGCAAATCAAGACACTCAACCTCACTGTAAGCTTGAAACTCAGTGAAAGGATTTCACTCTCCTCTCGGAATCTGATCACCACCTCAATCCTAACATTCAGCTTTGGTGGGCAGACAAGACAACTTCCTTCCCGCAGCCCCCCAGCGCAGACTTGATAATATCCCAAACTCCTATCCTGCTATTGTCACATTGCTCCCCCACCTTGTTCTCTTCACAAAACTCCAGGAATCTCCGACCAAATCTTCAGACCTTTGATTCTCTCTTCAAACGACATCTTGTCCCTGATTATGTCCATCCTGGGAAGAGGGGCTTGACATTACGAGTTTCTCTGCAGACATCCAGTTGCTGTTGATGGACCAAAAGATGCCTCAAACCTGAAAGGGTTTCAGGCCTGTGAGCATGTCCCCAATAAACAGTGCATTCAGTACCTGCAGAGTAGACAACAATGGAGAGAAGGTTGAGCAATTTCAGCGTCACAATTCTCTGGACATAGAGGATTCAAAATAAAATTTATTGAAAATACTGAACAGATCCTCTGAGAGCAGGACTTAAGTCAAAGGGGAAAATCCAATGGATTTCTAGTGGAAAGATTTAACAACTGGATGATGGCAGCTGAAATTAGTCCTTGCGTTACAATCTCTGCAGATATTCTACTGAATTGAAACCTGCAAAAGGCATTCTTTTCGACTAGAAATCCAACACATTTCCCCGTTATGGAAGTTGTCAATCGCACAGATGGTCAAACGGAATAAGGCTCGGCTGGGATTTTAATCCATATTTTGCTTTAGGGAACAGACACTTCAATGGTCTAAACTGCAGAGTGTGAGGATGTTCAGCTAATCACAAGGGAATGCTGGAAATACTTTACTGATCAGTAGTATCTGTGAAAAGAGAAATAGTTAACATTTCACATCCTGACCTTCCATTGCAATGACTTGTTTCTCTCTCCACAGAAGCTGCCGGATCAGCTGAATACGTCCACCATTTTCTGTCTTTGTTTCAGATTTGCAGCAGCCGCAGTATTTTGCTATTGTGCCAAAGGACAATGATTTGTCTTTCCTGCCCTCAGGGTTATTGCAGATCTCTCTGGCTGTGGCTGTCGCTGATTCGGCCAAACATTTACAATCTATCATTAATTGTCCGTGAGAATGGGCGGTGGGGTGATTCTGGAACCGCTGCAAGTCCATATGGTGTATGTACACACACAGCGCTGTTAGGGAGGGTTCCAGGGATGGATGGTGCCCCGCGGAGGAAAAGTCAATGTCAGGAGTGGGATTCGATCCCTGACCTCCAGAGGAGACTGCGACCTTCAGTCGGCTATCCCGAAGTATTCGAAAGGTTCGGTGCGATTGGGCCGAAATCGGGTGCTCTTTCCGAGGGTCGGTACCGACTCGATGGGCCGAATGGCCTCCTTCTGCACTGGAGGCATTCTATGATTATTTAAACAGGGTGAAAATGGCAGCATCAGGGCACAAGGGCAAGTTAAGTTCGCAGGCCAGAGAAAGTGTCCTATGTAATGACACATAGAACATGAGAAATAATTAGATAAATAGATTTATTGTGGACTGGTGCCATCTGCTGGCTGAACGGGAGCCGTTCGACACGGACACTTTCATTTAGAAGCGTTTTAAATTGGACTGAAATAGCGCACGCAAAGTCAGTATTTGTTCCGGAACAGTTTTTAAAACTAATCTAAAGAACCAAAAGGACACAGACCAAATCAGTGAGCGATGGTGGTATAGTGGTGAGCATAGCTGCCTTCCAAGCAGTTGACCTGGGTTCGATTCCCGTCCATCGAAATAAAAAATTGCAGACTTATGCGCCCCTTCGTTAGTTTCAAAGTGAGGAAGAGAAACAGTTTCTCACTCAGAATTTATGCCCAATTAGGGAGGGGAGTGAAAAAAGTAGATTTCTCATCATTTTTAACGTCGTTTCAATATGGACAGTGTTCTACTATTCACCCACAAGCCGTCAATCAACAGCTGAAAGTCACAGCTTTTTCACCAGCCTCATGATGTGGACGAAAGACACAAAAGACACGTTGCAGACGAGGATGGGATTTGAAGCCACGTGCACAGAGCACAATGGATTATTGTGCATCAGCTTTACTGCATGGCCCTTTGATATCCCTCAATCTAACGGCTTTGTGTTTCTTTCGCACAGTTGGGTGAAAATAAAACATGAATCTATGAGGCGAAGCACTTGCTGCTCAGCAGTTGGGCTTGTGGCGCAACGGTAGCGCGTCTGACTCCAGATCCGAAGGCTGCGTGTTCAAATCACGTCAGGCTCACGGTGTTCCAGAAATTTCTCTCTCGGTGGTGATGTTCTGGAAATGACTCCGATCGAAACCGCAATGGTGGCAATTTTTTCCGGCTGTATCAGATTTACCCGCTCAGTTTATATTTTTGAGCAGTTTCGTTAAATATCAGCGGATTCGGCCAGGTTCGATTCCCGCCTTGCTGCCCATGGCTGAGACCAGAACTACTGGTCAGTTAAAAACAAGGATGTTGTGCTTTTCGGACGGAGATGAGGAAATTTCTCACTGTCAGAGAGTTGTACGTCTTTGGAACTCTGCCTCAGAAGGCAGCAGAAGCGGGACATTGATTATTTTTAAGGGGGCGATGGGGAAATTAATGTTCAGCAACTGCTCAAAGGTTTATCGGACTTACATACAACCATTCCATTCAGCCAGTTACCTGGGTGCACAAACACTGGGTGCGGTTTTTTATTTGATATATCAGTTCCACACCATGGTGAAACGGTCTTAAAATATCGCTTTCATTTCTTCACGTGTTCTGCACTGAAATATTCGCTGCAATACCTTCACTGGAGCGCCACCTTCCTCCCGATTTCAGTCAATGACACCATCCGGGCTCCTCCGGATTTTTGAACCCAGAACCTCTCACAATTTATCACAGCTGAGAATCAATGTCATTGTCAGGAGTGGGATTCGAACCCTCGTCTCCAGAGGAGACTGCAACCTGATGTATCCAAACGGATCGGAGGGGATTGCGCCGAGTTGGGGTCGGTGGCTCCGAGGGTCAGTGCAGACTGGATGGGCCGAATGGTCTCCTGCACTGGAGGGATTCTATGATTACTTAAACAGGGTGTAAACGGCAGCATCAGGACACAAGGACAAGGTGAGGTCTCAGGCCAGAGCAAGAGTCCTAAATACATTTATTGTGGACTGTTGCCATCTCCTGGCTGAACCGGAACCGTCCGACACGGAGACTTTCATTCAGGAACATTTTAAATTGGAGTGAAATAACATAAACATAGTAAGAAGTTTTTTACGAAACAATTTATCAAACTAATGCAAAGCATCAAAAGGACGTAACATTGGACAGTAAGTGATGGGGGAATACTTGTGAGCATCGCTGCCTTCCAAGCAGTTGATGCGGGTTCGATACCCGGCCGTCGCAATAATAATTTGATCCGAAGCGTTTGCGTGAATCCGCGGGTTTCGAACTGAGGAAGAGGAAAGTGAGGTGGCTGGAGGCAGGAATCTTCGCTTGTTGTAAATAGTCTGGTTGGATTGTTCACATCCGTCCGAGAGCGGTAACTGTGATATCGGTTTCTATTGTGGTTTATTATTGGATATTGTTATATATCCTTATTACCCCTCTGTGGGGTATTCCTGGAAGTTATTACATAAACATTTCCCCTTCTGGCTGTTAAATAATTTGAAAAAACTGAAAAACTCCTGGTTCTATCTTTACCAAATGACATGACTGTGTTAATAAAACATAACCCATTCCAATCAGTGGAGATGTGATACTGGCATCAATAATACTCACACACCACAGTAGATATTGTCTGTTTCCCTCAGAGAGGCAATTGCAGAGCTTCCCTATTTTGCTACTTTGAGCTTCACAATGCTGTAATGCTGTCTGCTTCATTCCTGGGACAAATGTCCGGATCACACAGGAAGTAAGACTTTGATACTAATTTACTGAAAAGAAAAGGCGGATGTGCTGCAGGGTGATAGCTTTTGGTGTGAGTAAGACTATAAATAGCAGAGGATGGTTTCGATCCATCGACCTCTGGGTTATGGGCCCAGCAAGCTTCCGCTGCGCCACTCTGCTCCTTAAAGTCGCTGTGTTCGCAATTACTGCTCTGCGGTAACCAGATAACTATTCACCTGCTCCATTGTTTTCTTAAACGAGAACCCACGTGTTATGAAGCTCACCTTTGCTGGGGAATAACAGGAAACATCAGCACGGCTGCAACAGACAGAGAAAGAAACACAGAGAAGCAGGAAGAGACGATCAGGGCACACACACAATGACACACACCGCGCAAACCAACAAGATTCTGAGATGGACAAACTGGTTATTTCGGACAAAGACTAAAATGCATTTCCTGCTGTGCAACTGTGGTCTCTGTTGTGGAAATATTATCCGTCTGAAGCAGATCCTTTCTCCGCCATATTTACCATATCTTGACAGGAAAGATTAGTTCAGGCTTCCAGTCCAGTTCGTTCACCTGAACATTCACAGATAACAATATGGAAGCGCCCAACGTGGGGCTCGAACCAACGACCCTGGAATCTTTGGACTGTGGGAGGAAACCGGAGCACCCGGAGGAAACCCATGCACACAGGGGGAGGACCTGCAGACTCCACACAGGCAGTGACCCAGCCGGGAATCGAACCTGGGACGCTGGAGCTGTGAAGCATTTATGCTAACCATCATGCTACCCTGCTGTCATAGAATCATAGAATCCATTCAGTGCAAAAGAGGACCATTCGTCACAACAAACATGTACTGACCCTCCGAAGGCTCACCCACCTGCCCTCCACTGGAATACTGGGTCCGATGGAGCAACTCTGCCCTCCAATTCCAACCCCTGATTTCCGCTCTCCCTCTCTTGAGTTGGGTGCAGGATTGGAGGGTCAGCGCAGACTCGGTGGGCCGAATGGCCACCTTCTGCATTGCACTGGTTTCTATGGAAACAGATATAATCACAGTATTTATTCAAGAGGGATAAATATTGACTCGCAGCTTATAGGTTTACAGGCCCCGTGGCCTAATGGATAATGAATTTGATGATATCAGAAGATTGCAGGTTCGAGTCCTGCTGCGGTCGTCTTACACAGAAATCCGGTGGAACTTACTGACAGCCGAGTTATCCCTCCTCAGCTCAAAGTTCCACCTTTCCATCCGAACATTGCAGGGCTTTTATTGGAATATAAATACTCGTAACATTGTTCATTCAATTTGCTCTCATCCTAGTATTTTGTTTAGCCCCTGATGAATCCACAGCATCTGTTTGACTTGGATAAAGTGTAGAATAAAATATTATGTATCAATCGGTTCAATAAAATTCCGTGGAGGAAATTCTAATATCGTCAGGAAGACAGACAGAGTCAAAGGGTCATAGATGTTTGCAGCATGGAAACAGCCCTTCGGCCCAGCTTGTTAATGCCGCCCAGTTTCTATCACTAAGCTAGTCCCACTTTCCCGCATTTGGCCCATATCCCTCTATACCCAACCTGCCCATGTAACATTCTCACTGATTTTTAAAAGACAAAATGATACCCGCCCCTCCCAGTGCCTCTGGCAGCCCGTTCCAGATGCTCCTCATTACCTTATTTATGCTCCTCATTATTTCATAGACCTCTATGACATCACCCGAAACCTCCTACGCTCCAGGAAAAAAAGTCCCAGCCTATCCAGCCTCCACTTTTCACTCAGACCATCAAGTCCTGGTAGCATCCTTGTAAATCATTTCCGCACTCTTTCTAGTTTAACAATATCCTTCCAGACATAGGCTGACCGGAACTGAACACAATATTTCATGTGTGGTCTTACCAATGTCTTGTACCACTTGAACAAGACGTCCAAACTCTTGTATTCAATATTGTGACCTTAAAACCTAGCATGCTGAATGCCTTCTTCACCACCCTGTCCACCTGCGCCACCACCTTCAAGGAGCTGTGAGCCTGTACCCCTAGATCTGTTTGTTCTGTAATTCTCCCCAACACCCTCCCATTAAGGAGTCCCTTTGTGGAGTGGACTCGATGGGCCGAATGGCCTTACTTCCGCTCCTATGTCTTATGGTCTTAACTGAGTAGGTCAATCCCTGATTTGATCGACCAAAATGCATCACCTCACATTTATCCAAATTAAACTCCATCTGCCATTCATCGGCCCACTGCCCTAAGATGTTTAATAATCAGCTGAATCAACTGATTTTTTGTTCAGAGGGATGAAAGATTGTGTCTCTGGATTGGGAATCCAGAGGCCCGAAATAATCTTTCGGACAGGGAATAAATCCCACCAATCAGCTCCCCCACCCTCTGACATCAGCTCAGTAATATAAGCTGCCTCATTTCTTAAAGGTACATTGCTTAAACATTCGCTTCTTAAATGTACTCCCACATGACACGTCTTACAGTGTAATTAGATCATCAGATTACCTTGTTTTCGGCTGAGCGGCCGTTTCTGGAAAGACAAAATCTGCCAGCAGTGCCCCAGATGAAGCTGGCGGCTGTTTTGGAGCTTCTGAAGCCGCATTTTTCATGGTGCCAAACTCATACCTAAAGCTGGTGTCGTGATTTAAATCGATTATCAGACAGAGGATTAGTAATATCAGTATAGATATTTGTGCAAGACAATTCACTCCTCAGGCCAGTTGAACTCGGAATCTAAACTGCATCCTAGTTCCGGATACACTACACCAATCATCAGGTGACCCTTAATAAGTGGGCCAACGCAGAGAGGCAGGAAATGGATCAACAACGGGGATGGATTCAGACCCGCAGATGCAAAGCACAATGGATTAGCAGCGCATCACCATCACCTCTCGGCCAACTCGCCATGTAACCGAATTCACCAAACCACCTCATGGACTTTTAACATCCGCAATAACTAACGGAAGCAGGTTGTCTTTGTACATTGGTCCAGATGTACAGCCAGATGTGAAATGTTGGAAATATAGTTTCTGCCAGCAAATTACATTTCCATCATATCAGCTGAAGGATTGCTGTGAATGGACTGATGGGAAACACTTCAACGCCATGTCCAACATGTTTCTACACATTGTAAACAAACATTGCGGAAAGACTGAAAGATACAAACATTTGATCGCATCATGATGGACATCACTCAGACGCCTTCAACATCCGGTCAATGTCGGAGTTATTACGATTCTAATTAGTTATCCAGAGAATCCCTGCAGGACATTCGGCCTCTTGAGACTGCACCGAACTTCCGAAAGCGCACTCGCTCTGGGCCCACTCCTCCGCTTCTCCCCGTAACCCCACACTTGCTCATGACGAAGCCACCTAACCTACACATCGTTAGACTGTGGGAGGAAACAGGAGGACCCAGAAAAAACCCCACGTAGGCACTGGGACAACGTGCAAACTCCACACTGATCGTCACGGAAGTTGGAATCCAGCTATGATGAAAGTCCAACTGACAGGATGAATTGTCCAACCTCCGCATGAATTTGGTGAGTGGGAAAATCAATGACAGATGAATGTATAATTTATAAAAATGTGAGGTTATCCACTTTGGGAGTAAAATCAGGAAGCGAGATTATCATCTGAATGTCCATGAATAGGAGAGGGGAATGTGCAATGAGACCTGAGTGTCCTCGTACACCTGAAGCTGAGGGTAAGCTTGCAGGTGGAGCAGGCATTGAAGGAAGCCAACAGTATGTTGGCCTTGATCACGATAGGATTTCAGTGCAGGAGCAGGAATGTCTTGGAGCAATTATACAGGGCTTTGTGAGACCACGTCTGGAATATCGTGTGTACATTTGCTGGGTCGGGTACGTTTTGGCGCCGACCTTTTGGCACCGATCATTTGAAACCGCCATTTTGGCGCTAAATTGATTTGGCGCTCATTATTTTGGCGCCCAGCTGTTTTGGCGCCTTTGTTGTGTATTGAATATATTGGTAGGAATGTAATAAAACGAGTATAAAAGGTTAATGCAGTTCATAGTTATGGGCTAAACCACGTACATATTCAAGTGGTGTCCGTGGATCAAACTGTTGTGCAATGTTTAAGATACGCTCATCGGCCTTAATGTATTTCAGAAGTGTTTGATTTGGACCATTCCCGTTTGAGTTGAGTTGAGCCTCTGAGTTTGGAAGTGATGCTTGTGCAGCTTGAGAACTATTTTCAAGACATCCGTTTAAAATTGTTGACGGCACTTCAAGAGTTTCTTCAGCTTTACGCTTCAAACTTGTTTTGATGGTAGCAACTTCCACACCCACTGCTGAAGCACCATGAGAATGTCCGTTCACTTCCTTCACTACTTCATTGTTTTTAGTGTGAATGCGACCTTTACACTCGTTTTTTAATTCGCATCTCCAAAACATTAACAATGGGTCGCTTTTGCTACATTTATAAAACACGTATAAATATCCATCGTGTGTTAAAATTGGTTTGTCTCTCTTGCTTAGAATTTTTTCAGCCATTTCTGGTATGGGGTCTAAGAGAAATTAAAAGCAAAACTGTATTTCTAGCTTTCAAATGTGAATAGAGAACAGGCTTATGTAGCACCAAGGGTGTAGATTGTTATCATTAATTGCTGAAGTAGTCTGAATTGGCGCCAAACAGATGAGCGCCCAAAAGGCCAGCGCCAAAACAGATGAGCGCCAAAAGGTCGGCGCCAAATGATCGGCGCCAAAAGGGCAGCGCCAAATGGTGGGTCTCCTTCTCTGAGAAAGAATGTTCTTCCTGTCGAGGGACCGCAGAGAAGGTACAGCAGATTGATTCCTGGGATTAAAGGTCAGACGAATGTAGAGAGATTGAGCTGTTGCGAGCGTATTCACTGGGATTCAGAAGAATGAAGGGGGTCTCATGGAAAGCAACCGAATTCCAAAAGGACCGGATAGAGGAGATGCAGGAAGAATGTTCCTGATGTTGGGGTGTTCAGAACCGGGGGTCACAGTCTTAGGATATGGGGTAGACCGTGTTGGATGGAGAAGAGTATAAATGTGTAGGCAGGGTTTTGTCAGGTTGGAATTTGCTCCCACAGGAATTTGTTAAGGCAAAACCACTATATTTTCAATAAACAATTTGACAAAGCACGTGGGGCGAATGCAATCAGCAATACGGGAGGGGAGGTGGGGGAAGGAGGGTGCAGCCTATTGAGTTGGATGATCAGCCATGATCACAATGAATGGCAGAGAAGGCTCGAAGAGCAGAATGGCCTCTTCTTTCTCCTATTGTCTATGTTTCTATGATTGGCGAAAAGCAACTTGAAGGCTGCGAGGCGGGCGATGCCGCTGATCTTCACCAGAACAGACAGTGAGATGGAACATTGATCATAAACAGACAGTGAGAGAATACAACATAATAGACACAGGGAGCAACAATGGGAAATAACAAATCCATTCGATTGGAATGTTCAATATCGTTTGGAATTGATAAAACCCCGAATGAAAAGGAAATTAAATTGGAATTCCCGCCATTTTAGCATCTGGGAGAGAAAGGAGAAACGGAGATAACAATGTAGGAAGAAAAGAAAGGATGGGACTGCTCCCTTGTACTTCAAAATAAAAGGAAATAAAACTCTACCATTCGTGTATTCAATCAGATTCGGATTCATTTTGAACTCTAAAGGCTAAAGTATTTCTCACTCACTCAATATAGTGGGAAATTTGAGAATAATTTGACCCCACAGGATAATGTTGTGTTTCTGCTCTCTAGTTATTTGTTTTTTTCTGTTACTCTTCCATTAGATGTCAATCCACAAAAAGTAAAGAAGGAAGCATTGTGGATAGCACAATTGCTTCACAGCTCCAGGGTCCCAGGTTCGATTCCGGCTTGGGTCACTGTCTGTGCGGAGTCTGCACGTCCTCCCCGTGTGTGCGTGGGTTTCCTCCGGGTGCTCCGGTTTCCCCCCACAGTCCAAAGATGTGCGGGTTAGGTGGGTTGGCCGTGATAAATTGCCCTTAGTGTCCAAAATTGCCCTTAGTGTTGGGTGGGGTTACTGGTTTATGGGGATAGGGTGGAGGTGTTGACCTTGGGTAGGATGCTCTTTCCAAGAGCAGGTGCAAACTCGATGGGCCGAGTGGCCTCCTTCTGCACTGTAAATGTTATGATATGATTATGATGAAAGGAGAGAGGGAGCGAATATTCTGTTCCCTTTCATGATTCTGTTCTGATCTTCATTTGACAGAATACAATCAAGGTGTAAGTGAGGAAATCTGTCAGCATTGAGATTTAATCTTCGACAGGAGGTGTTATGGTGCATGACCATGCGTCTCAATGCCGATCCGAAGGCTACGTGTTAAATCACATCAGACTCACAGAGGTTTTCTGCTTGTTTCAGGATTTTATATCTGGATAAGTTCATTGTGTGGGGAAGTTCTGAAAATCACACAAAGATAGGGAGTGAAGTATGTTGTGAAGAGGACAGAAGCAGCTTACAGACTGATACAGAGAGGTTGAGTGAGTGACAGAAACCTGGCAGCTCCAAAGCAATGTGTAAAATGCGCAGGGTTTCACTTTGTCATAGAACAGAGAACAGTACAGCACAGAACAGGCCCTGCGGCCCTCGATGTTGTACCGAGCATTGTCCGAAACCAAGACAAACTATCCCACTCCCTGTCAATCTGGTGTGCTCCATGTGCCTCTCCAATAACCGCTTGAAAGTTCCTAAAATGTCCGACTCCACTATCACAGCAGGCAGTCCATTCCACACTCTAACCACTCTCTGAATAAAGAACCTACCTAGGACCTCCCTCCTATATCTCCCACTCTGAATCTTATAGTTATGTCCCCTTGTAACAGCTACATCAACCCGAGGAAATAGTCTCTTAACGTTCACTCTATCTATCCCCCTCATCATCTTATAAACCTCTATTAAGACGCCTCTCATCCTCCTCCACTCCAAAGTGAAAACCCCTAGCTCCCACAACCTTTCCTCATGAGACCTATCCTGCAAACCAGGCAGCATCCTGGTAAATCTCCTTTGCACCCTTTCCAATGCGTCCACATCCTTCCCACAATGAGATGACCAGAACTGCACACAATACTCCAAATGTGATCTCACCAGGGTCATATATACTTGCAGCATAACCCCGCGGCTCTTAAACTCAAGCCCCGTGTTAATAAACGCTAACGCACTATAAGCCTTCTTCATGGCTCTGTCCACTTGAGTGGCAACCTTCAGAGATCTGTGGACATGAACCCGAAGATCTCTCTGTTCCTCCACATTCCTCAGAACCCTGCCGTTGACCCTGTAATCCACATTCAAATTTTTTCCACCAAAATGAATCACCTCGCACTTATCAGGGTTAAACTTCATCTGCTATTTTTCGGCCCAGCTCTGCATCCTATCAATGTCTCTTTGCAGCCTGCAACAGCCCTCCACCTCATCCACTACTCCACCAATCTTGGTGTCATCAGCAAATTTACTGACCCACCCTTCAACCCCCTCCTCCAAGTCATTGATACAAATCACAAATAGCAGAGGACCCAGCACTGATCCCTGTGGTACACCGCTGGTAACTAGTCTCCAGTCTGAAAATTTTCCATTCACACCACCCTCTGTCTTCTATGTGATAGCCAGTTACTTATCCAATTGGCCAAATTTCCCTCTATCCCACACCTCTTTACTTTCTTCATGAGCTGACCATGGGGAACTTATCAAATGCGTTACTAAAATCAACTGCTTGAAAGGCAGCTATGCTCACCACAATACCACCATCGCTCACTCAAGGAACCTGAGTCCTTTTGGTGCTTTGCATTAGTTTCATAAATTCGTACTTTGCGTAAGTTATTGTACTCCAATTTAAAATGCTCCAGAATGAAAGTGGCCGTGTCGCACCGCTCCGGTTCAGCCAGCAGATGGCACCAGACCACAATAAATGTATTTATGCAATTGATTTCTGTTATTCTGTGTGTCACGACATAGGATTCTTACTCTGGCCTGAGACCTTAGCTTCTGAAAATGAAAATCGCTTATTGTCACGAGTAGGCTTCAATGAAGTTACTGTGAAAAGCCCCTAGTCACCACATTCCGGCGCCTGTTCGGGGTGGCTGTTATGGGAATTGAACCGTGCTGCTGGCCTGCTTGGTCTGCTTTCAAAGCCAGCGATTTAGCCCCGAGCTAAACAGCCCCAGATGCTGCCCTGATGCTGCCGTTTTCACCACGTTTAAACGATCATAGAATCCCTACAATGCAGAAGGAGGCCACTCGGCCCATCGAGTTCGTTCCGACGTTCGGAAAGAGCACCCGACCTCCGCCCCATTGCACCTAACATTTCGGATACAAGCGATCAACTCGGTCAGGATGGCCGAGCGGTCTAAGGCGCTGCGTTCAGGTCGCAGTCTCCTCTGGAGGCTGTGGGCTCAAATCCCACTCCTGACATTGGCTTTTTTTGCACCAAACCTGGAACCGCTTCTTCACAGCACTGTGTGTACACACACCATATGGAGTTGTAGCGGTTCAAGAATCACCTCACCGCCCATTCACACGGTCAATTACTGTTAGACTGTAAATGTTTGGTCGAATCAGCGACACCCACAAGCAGAGAGACCTGCAATAACCCTGAGGGCAGGAAACTCATTGTCCTTTGACCCAAAAGCAAAATACTGCAGATGCTGCAAATCTGTAACAAAGACAGAAAATGCTGGAAATATTCAGCTGATCCGGCAGCTTCTGTGGAGAGAGGAACAGGTCATTGCAATGAAAGGTCAGGATGTGAAATGTTAACTATTTCTCTTTTCACAGTTACCACAGATCCGTAAAGTATTTCCAACATTCCCTTGTGATTAGCTGAATATCCTCACACTCTGTAACTTCGTTCGCTAAAGTGACTGACCCAAAGAGAAGTCTGGATTCAAATCCCACCCGATCCTTATTCCGTTTGACCATCTGTGAGACTGAGAAGTTCCTCCGTAGCAGGACAAAACCTGTATTTTACCGGTTTAAATTGTCCTTCACTTTCCTGCAGATAATCTACAGAGATTTTAAAACAAGGACTGATTCAGCTCCCATTATCCAGCTGTTACATCTTTCGACTAGAAATCAACTGGATTTTCCCCTTTGTCTTCAGTCCTGCTCCCAGTGGATCTGTTCAGTATTTTCAGTAATGTCTTATTCTGAATCCTCTATGTCCAGAGAATTGTGACGCTGAAATTGCTCACACTACTCTCCATTGTCTATTCTGCAGGTATTGGCTGAACCGTCTAATGGAGCCATGCGCACGGGGCTGTGAGAGAGGCTTTCTTTCCGGTTGTTGGCCTCCTTTGGTCCATCACCAGCAACCGGATGTCTGCAGAGGAACTCGGAATGCCGAGCCCCTCTTCCCAGGATGGTCTTAATCAGGACAAGATGTTAGTTGAAGAGAGAAGAAAAGGTCTGGAGTTTTGTGAACAGAACAAAGTGGTGGAGCAATGTGTCAATAGCAGGAGAGGAGTTTGGGATATTATCCAGTCTGTGCTGGGGGGCTGCGGGAAGGAAGTTGTCTTGTCTGCCCACCCAAGCTGAATGTTAGGATTGAGGTGGTGATCAGATTCCGAGAGGAGGGTGAAATCCTTTCACTGAATTTCAAGCTTACGGTGAGGTTGAGTGTCTTGAGTTACAGGAAGATAAAGACGGGATGGGCAGAAAAGTTGTTGATGGAATTTAACCCTGAAAAGTGTGAGATAGTCCACTTCGACGGAGTAATGTGACAAGGAAGTATTCAATGAATGGCTTAACAATGGAAACGCGGAGGAACAAAGGGACCTTGACATGTTTGTCCATATATTCCTGAAGGCAGAAGGGCAGGTTAATAAGGTGGTGAAAAATGTATCTGGGATACTTGACTTTACCAATTGAGGCATTTCTGTGAGGACCACGAGGAATCCAGCACGAGTTGAAGGATAGAAATAAATAACATTTATTTACAATAACATATATATGTATGAAAGCAGCAGTAACTTCCTTGCTGCTCACTCCTCCCAAGCTGGTTCCAAACTGGCCAGCTCTATTTATACAGGGATCGGCTAATGATTCCTCCGCCTCCTTCATTGGGCAGCTCATACTCCCTCACGATTGTGGGATTGCCATTAATCCCCAGCCAGTGGTAAGCAGGCAGGTTGTAACAGGCGGAGATTGCAAACGCAGGCAGGTCATGTTGGAGGTATATCAAACTTTGGTGAGACCACAGCTGGAGTACATTGAACATAGAACGATACAGCGCAGTACAGGCCCTTCGGCTCACGATGTTGCACCGACATGGGAAGTCAAATACTAAAGGCCATCTAACCTACACTATGCCATTATCATCCATATGCTTATCCAATAAACTTTTAAATGCCCTCAATGTTGGCGAGTACACTACTGTTGCAGGTAGGGCATTCCACGGCCTCACCACTCTTTGCGTAAAAAACCTACCTCTGACCTCTGTCCTATATCTATTACCCCTCAATTTAAGGCTATGTCCCCTCGTGCTAGCCACCTCCATCCGCGGGAGAAGGCTCTCACTGTCCACCCTATCTAACCCTCTGATCTTTTTGTATGCCTCTGTTAAGTCACCTCTTAACCTTCTTCTCTCTAACAAAAACAACATCAAGTCCTTTCCTCATAAGATTTTCCTTCCATACCAGGCAACATCCTGGTAAATCTCCTCTGCACCCGTTCCAAAGCTTCCACGTCCTTCCTATAATGAGGCAACCAGAACTGTACGCAATACTCCAAATGTGGCCGTACCAGAGATTTGTACAGCTGCAACATGACCTCATGGCTCCGGAACTCAATCCCTCTACCAATAAAGGCCAACACACCATAGGCCTTCTTCACAACCCTATCAACCTGGGTGGCAACTTTCAGGGATCTATGTACATGGACACCGAGATCCCGCTGCTCATCCACAGTACCAAGAATTTTACCATTAGCCAAATATTTCGCATGCCTGTTATTCTTTCCAAAGTGAATCACCTCACACTTCTCCACATTAAACTCAATTTGCCACCTCTCAGCCCAGCTCTGCAGCTTATCTATGTCCCTCTGTAACCTGCAACATCCTTCCGCACTGTCTACAACTCCACCGACTTTAGTGTCGTCTGCAAATTTACTCACCCATCCTTCTGCGCCCTCCTCTAGGTCATTTATAAAAATGACAAACAGCAACGGCCCCAGAACAGATCCTTGTGGTACGCCACTCGTAACTGAACTCCATTCTGAACATTTCCCATCAACTACCACTCTCTGTCTTCTTTCAACTAGCCAATTTCTGATCCACATCTCTAAATCACCCTCAATCCCCAGCCTCCGTATTTTCTGCAATAGCCGACCGTGGGGAACCTTATCAAACGCTTTACTGAAATCAATATACACCACATCAACTGCTCTACCCTCGTCTACCTGTTCAGTCACCTTCTCAAAGAACTCGATAAGGTTTGTGAGGCATGACCTACCCTTCACAAAACCATGCTGACTATCCCTAATCATATTATTCCTATCGAGATAGGACCAAGCAGGCCAGCGGCACAGTTCGATTCCCGTACCAGCCTCTCCGGACGGGCGCCGGAATGTGGCGACTAGGGGCTTTTCACAGTAACTTCATTGAAGCCTACTCGTGACAATAAGCGATTTTCATTTAATTTAATTTTTCATAGATGATTATAAATCGTATCTCTTATAATCCTCTCCAAGACTTAACCCACAACAGACGTGAGGCTCACCAGCCTATAGTTACCGGGGTTATCTCTACTCCCCTTCTTGAACAAAGGGACCACATTTGCTATCCTCCAGTCCTCTGGCACTATTCCTGTAGCCAATGATGACATAAAAATCAAAGCCAAAGGCTCAGCAATCTCTTCCCTGGCTTCCCAGAGCATCCTCGGATAAATCCCATCAGGCACCGGGGACTTATCTATTTTCACCTTGTCCAGAATTGCCAACACTTCTTCCCTACGCACCTCAATGCCATCTATTCTAATAGCCTGGATCTCAGCATTCTCCTCCACAACAATATCGTTTTCCTGAGTGAATACTGACGAAAAGTATTCATTTAGTATCTCGCTTATCTCCTCAGCCTCCACACACAACTTCCCACCACTGTCCTTGACTGGCCCTACTCTTACCCTAGTCATTCTTTTATTCCTGACATACCTATAGAAAGCTTTTGGGTTTTCCTTGATCCTACCTGCCAAAGACTTCTCATGTCCACTCCTTGTTCGTCTTAGCTCTCTCTTTAGATCCTTCCTCGCTTCCTTGTAACTGTCAAGCACCGAGTACTGTGTGCAATTCGGGTCACCACCTTTTATGAAGGATATGATTGCACTGGAGCGGGTGCAGAGATCATTTCCCAGGATATTGCTTGGAATGGAACATTTAAGTTATGAAGAGGGGTTGGGTAAGCTTGGGTTGCGATCACTGGAGCAGAGAAGACTGAGTGGTGACCTGATTGAAGTGTACAAGATTGAGGGGCATAAACAGGGTGGAGAGGGAGCAGCTGTTCCCCTTAGTTGAAGGGTCATTCACGAAGGAACACATGTTCGTGGTCTGGGGTTGGACGTTTATTGGAATTTGAGGAAAAACCTTTTTACCAGAGGTTGTTGAAGGTCTGGAATGCACTGCCTGGGAGGGTGGGAGAGTCTGGGTTGCTCACATCCTTTAAAACATATCTGGATGAGCACTTGGGGAGTCATAACAACCAAGGATATGAGCCAAATGCTGGCTAAAGGGACTTGGGAGGCAAGTCAGGGATTTTCAAGCTTTCAGTGCACACTCGATGGGCTGAATGGCCTCTCCTGCACTGTAATATTCTGTGATTCTGATTGTGTTAATGATCAGATCTTGGAGGTATCGCTGCTGTATTCCCTGGAGTTGCTGGTCTCATTCTTCGAGCAAAAAACATCCATCGACGTCGGGATTCTCAATAAGAATAAATTGGAGATTTGGGATGCTGGAAACTGTTCAGCACTGATTCACTTTATTCATTGTTGTGCCCTGGAATAAACAAGTGGATTGTAGCTGTCCATTAAACACACAAATAGAATTCGGAAGTTTCTGGCAGTAACTTCACAATGTTCACTATTACATCACTCAGCATCTTCAGCTACATCACATCTGGTCCACATGACATGTCACCATTACGTACAGCCTGTCTTTCTCGTACCTCTTCTTTTACAAGATATTTACACAAAAAAAACATTTACAAATTGTCGATGGGGAAAGTGAGCACTTTTATTGAAGGGAGTTTACAGAAAGTGAAAACTTGTGTGCTCAAGAAGTTGGATTAGGGAAGTGAAAATACGAATACATGGAATGAAGGGGCCGTGTTATTCATGATTGCAGACTGAGATGAATTTTTATTACATGTCTCAGTTTATGAAAATAGGATTTGACGAGGTCAGACAAATCCTTTGGAAAACCGCCAAGACCGTGGAGTGTGTGCAGTGGAGATTGACTGAAATGGTATCAATGACGAGGGATCCTTTGTGTGGGTGGAATAAAATATTGTAGATATTCCTGTTATAACAGAGAATGTCAAAGGGAGATTTAATAGATATCTACATTCATCCCATGGCATTATTTTGTGATACACATCAAACAATATTTTCCCATTGATGGGTTGTTCAATATTCAATGAACAGATTCAATATAATCTGCAGGATTTTGCTTTTGTCCCAATTTAATTGATGGGGAAATGTTTCACACTGGTCCATTCCAGACAGTCCCTGACCTGATGTGACAGAAATTTATTTTGCTTCCAGAAACTGCATTTCCAACATTGCTCACCTGGCTGCACATTCAGAACCTTCTGACCAACTTTTCATGAATGGAAAAAGCCTCTGAGACTGTTCAGAAACTCAGAGAGGTGACAAGGTGAGTGAGAGGTTAAGGTGATGGACTGTTAATCCATTGGGATTTGCACACGGGGATTCCAATCACATCCTTGTTGCTGGTTTGTGGAGATTTTTCATCAATTGCCTCTTCCTGTTTGGATACATTTTGCCTGAAATCCTGTGTTTATCAATATCACATTGGAGTTTCCAGATTTGCTCAGACTTTAACAAAATTGAGATTCGCAATTAAAGTCCTTCACCCAAATGTTACTGGTATGATGATCAAATGGCAGAGCAGATATGAAGAAGCACAGTTTACTCATCTTCCAATATTCTAATCTTCCTAATTCTGGATTGAAAAGGTTGTCAAATTGATTTAAAAAAATAAATTTAGAGTACCTAATTATTTTTTTTTCCAATTATGGGGCAATTTAGCGTGGCCAATCTACCTAAATGACACATATTTGTGTTTGTGGGGGTGAAACCCACGCACACTCGGGGAGAATGTGCAAACTCCACACGGACAGTGGCCCAGGGCTGGGATTCGAACCCGGGTCCTCAGCGTCATACGCAGCAGTGTTAAACACTGAGCCAAATGTCGCCCCAAAATTCTCTCCCAGTCTGTACATGCTGCCTTTTGTTAATTCCTCCACCTTTCCTTCAGGAAAAAATAGAAATCTGGAGGGAGCTGAAATGAGGTGTTATTCTCACTATTGACAATCTCTCTCCTGAACCAGAATTCCACACAACTCAGCTCCCAGTAAATGCTGAGGATAATTATAATATCCTTTCCAAGCTGCAATTCCTGGATAAATATCAGCCGGTGCTCGAGGATAACCCCACTGCTGCTGCAGTTCCTGATCCATGTGGTAACCTCTCGACCACTTCATGTGCCTTGGGGGCCAAATGTGTAGGAAGTGTCTCCAGCTGCTGGAGCTCAAGTTTAGAATTTCCGAGCTTGAGGGGCAGCTGGAGCCACTGCAGAGCATCCGGGAGGATCAGACATTCCTGGATCCTATGTCGCAGGAGGTGAAGATCCCTCAGACAAATAGAGAATACCCTGAAGGAACTATGGAGCGAGTTAAAACGCAGAGCCTTGAGAGGGTTAATCTCTGGATTACTGTTAGTGCCACGTGCTAAAGAGAGTAGAAATGTGGAGAACAGGAGCATCAATACATGGCTTGAGCCTGCACAGAGGGGAGGGATTCAGATTAATGGGACATTGGAATCAGTTATGGGCCAGGAAGCAGCTATTCACTCTCTGTCTATCTGCCTGATCGGGAGGGTCACTTGTGTGGGTCAGGAGGGTTTGAGCTAAACTGGTAGGAGGATGAGTACCAGTACGGAGAAGGAGAAAAGAAGAACAAGTGGAGAAGAAAGTAGAATCGTATTAGACAGGAGTCGATGAAGTAGGAATCTAAGAGGAATACAAGGACAGGTTTAGAATGTGTGTGTGTTATCAGACAAAGTGTGGGAAATAAGATTGGTGAACGAGAAGCATATCCAGGTGAGAATATGATGTAGTGACAATGATGAAATTGTGGTTTAAAATGGTGAGGATTGGGTGTTTAATGTTCAAGGATACAAAAAGTTCAGAAAAGGTAGTGAAGAAAAAAAGGAAGGTGTGATGAGAGAGTGATAGAGGAATAAATCTGTAGGGAAATCACAGAGATGTTTAAGAACAAGAGAGTGGCGAGATCCAGGATTTCTGAAATGTGTTCAGAACAATTTGTTCTCGGTCGAGCTCGGAAGGAGGCATTGCTGGATCTGGTGCTGGGGAATGAGGTGGGCCAATTCTGTACCTGTCAGTCTCTATTAGTGCAAGAATTAACTCTGTCTCAATCTCTGCTACTGTGTGTGAGTGCACAATAACTCTTTCAGTCTCTGTGCCTGTGTTTCAGAGCAGAATCATTGCTCTGTCCAATTTGTTAGTGCGTGTGAGAGTGGAATTAATTGTAAGTCTTTGATACTGCATATGAGTGAAGCACTAACTCAATCTGGGTCTCTGCTTGTGTAATGAAAAGTAGAACTAAATCTCTGACAATGTGTTATTTTATGTGACAGGTGCCAGAAAGGTAAACTCAGACCGTGTGGAGGGGGTAGGAAAAGGTTGTAGGGGAGAGAGGAGGAATAGCAAGAGGACGGAACGAGTAAGAAGGGAGGCACGGCGAGAACGCAGGTTATCAGGAGGCATACTTTCTTCACTTAGGACCCAGAATGAGTGAAACCTAACCAGCATGAATCTCTTCTACCAAATTTACCACCACATTAATGGCCAGGGATCGGTTGTCTGCTACACGAACCCCGCATCGGTGCCCAGGTTATTTCCCGTCTCACCGCTTTGGGGAACTCCCCAAAATTGTGGTTCACTGTCAGAGTTCCGAGCCACCGCATGAGCAAGTTACTCTTCCTTACGATCCTGGTTCGGCCCAACCAGTTAGTTGCCTTCCCCTTCCTCAGGATAACTCCCATTCACAGTATGGTAAGCTTCAAAGGTGGAGGGCGTATATACCTAGCCACTTCACATCCAATCGAGATTCCCGGTCGTCCGAGAATTGTTTCAGCAGTGAGGGGTACGGCTGTTTGCTGGCAGAGATGGAAAATAATATAACATGTCTGTTCTCCACTTGTACTGATCGGAAGTGTCGGGTAACCTTGACATCAAGTAAATGCGTCTGTTACAACGACACCTATGTACCATTGACGGCAGGCCTTCAGCTCCTTTGTGGCTGTGCGAACGCCTCTCATGTCACTGTTGGGCCTCGGGCAACCCGCATTGCTAGGAAGCCCGAATAGCCATTCCAAAGCTGGATAAACTGGGCCACTGGGAGATCCCTGCTCAACCGATATACTGATTGAGATGCTAGTCTGCATACATATCAAGGATACTAATTCATTTTTAATGGTATAGCCACCAATGTTTTGTCACCTCCATTTTCCCCGCCAAATCGCTATCAGAACTGCCCCTCTGTGTGCGGGAACCTCCGCAGAATCATGCGAGAAGGGAATCGTGAGCACAGCTAGGGATTAGACCAATAGGTTATCATGAAACGATAAAAGGAGGGAATGAGGAAATGAACAAACGAAAATGATACAAAATGGGATAATTAGTTAGGATAATGTAGATGCCGGAACAAAGGAACTGAGCAAAGCATGGCTTGGATGGGGGATGGGTAATTGCTAGGATGAGAATGCTGAGTGAAAGCCCCTCACCCTCCCCCCCCCCCCAAGGGCTGTAGAATGTGAAGTGAGCCCAGGGCTGAGGAAGGTGAAATGAGCCAATCAGGATATATTGCCAGGTTAACAAGTGTATAGGGATAGCCTACGGGAATTTTGCATTCATTACTGTTGCCTTATTCGTTTGTATGTATGTGAAATTTGATGCAACTTGAATGTATCTGTACAGAAATGTTGTGTCATGTGTGTACTCCGGCTGTGGAAGATCCAGGAGACAGTGGTTGTTTCCTGCTCTCCCAATAGGGTGAGTCACCCAGCTAGCAGGTTAAAATAAACAATAATTGATACCTGCAGATCCGTCTCAAATTTTATTGAGACCAGACTGGCAGCAAAAGTATCAGGATTGTCACCCCGGTTCCTCCCACAGTCCAAAGATGTGCAGGTTAGGTGGGTTGTATTGGGCCACGTTTTACTGCTCACATAGATACCAATGTCTCCCAGACCTGGATCCAAATCTTTGGCGTGATGAAAACATGATTTCAAACTCAAATTAATCAGTCCATAGAGGTGACAGGAGCTGAATACAACTAAAACGGCTCAAGGAATGTTCCACTGACTGAAGGATTGTGTAAATGCATCTCGGAGGTGAAGTCAGTGTAATATAATCGTGATGCATGTTTCTGAGCCTGTGATCAGTGTATTGTGAGGTGGTTGGTTTCCTTTTGGAGTATCCCCGGGATGGGCAGTAACCCACTCATTGAAGCTGCAATCCCCGCGTTCTGCTGGCAGCGGGTGAATGGAGAGTTCAACTAAAATCCTGCTGCTTGTCCTTCTCTCTCCCAAAGTGCAGCCAGCAAGAAATAATTTCATTCAAAACTTGTGGAAGTGTAAATGTCACATGGCTGTGAGATGACGTATTGTGTTAATATTGAACAGCAAATCGGACCAAGGAAGCCTTGGCTCAAAATTACAGAAGAGTGAATTTTAAGGTTTCTGCACAGAATGAAACAGGAGAGTTTGTGTCTCTTGAGCAAACGTGATAGATTCACTTCAGAAAAAGATCAACTAAAAATGGAAACTCTTGAAATTTTGGTCAAAACTAAATTTAGAAAACGATTAACAACCATCAATGGTTTTGAAAAATTGATGTCTGTTATTTTTAATTACTGATGAATGTCGGACGGATGTTGAGTTGTAAGTCTCAGAGCTGCGACAGTGAGAAGGTTCGTGGGTTTGGGAAATTGGAAGCTACACCTGAGCAGATTGTGTGACGATTTCACTTCACTGTCGATATCACGTTCCAGCAAACACCATTCGGTGTATGTGACTGTCTGAAGATGTGACTTGTGTTCATTCGAAACATGTAATTTTGATACATTCCAGATAAAAACTCGGAAGTGAAAATCACCAGCTTATGGTATACTGTCAGCCGGGTTGAAACGCATTTCGTCAGTCTCCCTGCTGGTCTAGTAGTTCTGTTTCCGGGTCAGGGAATGACGCTTAATTTTGTTTTAACAGCCGTTCAAAGAAGCTGAATCACAGTTTAACAGAAAAGAGCTCTGCCATAATCATTGGTGACATTTGCCGTTTCACATCAGAGCCGCAAATATCACAAATGCAGCAGGTCGAGAACAAATACAGCGACAGGAAGAAACGTGCAGTGATTGGCTGTAAAGTGCGAGAGATGACAGAACTGAAAATCGGGGTGGTATTGGGATAGATTTTATTGTTCAGACCGACACAAATGTCCCCCAGGTCTGGGTCCAAATCCAGGTCGTGATGCAAATAAGACATCAAACTGAAATTATTTAGTCCATCGTCATGTGAAAGTACCATTAGGAAATGAACAATTACGCAATGTACCTTTAAGAAGTAGAGCAGCTCATATTACTGAAGTAATCTCAGAGGGTGGGGGGAGCTGAGCGGTGCATTCTTCTGCTTTTGTTTTCGGGTTAATTGTGGAGAAAGTTGGGTATGATTGTGTGTTTTGCAAAGATGCTGCAAGAAGAAATCACAGAACTGGGCTGTCGACGTCTGAAAATCCAATGACTATAAGTAGATTGAATGTAACCACATGTCTGTTGTTCAACGTGAAGTCTTTTGGAGGTTTGAAGGAACATTTTAAGGTATTATTCTTTTCGGGGTTATCTTTGAAGTAAGTGATGTTAAGTGATTCAATGTTTATTTAAAAAAATAAGTTGAATTAATGTAACAAACATTGTTTTGTGATTAGAAAACCACGTGTCCCTAATTGTAATACCACGCCTGGAGAACAAGCCGTGAACTCCATGATACATTTCGGTGTTCTGAAAACGCCTCTCCCATTACAATTGGGGTCTCGTCCGGGATAAATGTCTATCTATGCTTTTGTGAACGTAAAGACAGTAAAGGATTGTGGATTTTCCGGTGTGGTATTTTAGTTTAAGTGGTTAGAGTGTAGTGAACAATGGCTCTATCAGAGGCTCAGATGTTTTTGGGCGTGCACACGATAACATGTGAGAACCTACGGACAGAGATTAAAAACAGACTGTTAGGTTTGGCAAAAGCATTGCAGTTAACATTACCTGACAAAATACGAAAATATGAGGGACTTAACGCGCTATCTGCGCATTTACGTTTGCCTGTGATACAATCTGACTCATTAGATATTGCACAGCTCCAGTTGCAGATTAAGCACTTTTAACATGAAAATGAATTAAAGCAACTTGAACATGAAAAAAAATGAAAGCGGATTGAATATGCAATGAAAGACAAAGAAAGAGATAGAGATAGAGAGGAAAAGGAAAGGGAGAGAGAAGAAAGAAACAAATAAAGCGATAGAAAGGAAAGGGAAAAAGAGAGAGTTTGAACTTCGGAAAATGGCTCTGAAACATGAAAATCAGTTAAACTTGGCAGAGGATGAGGATAATGAGACAGAGCGTCAGAGTCGAAGACGTGGTGGGGTTCTATTTAAATATGTCCAAGCGTTGCGAAATTTTGACGAGAAGGAATTAGAAGACGTTTTCCATTTCATTTGAGAAGGTAGCTAAACAAATGCAATGGCCACAGGACATGTGGGTATTACTGATTCCAACAAAGTTGGTAGGGAGGGCGAGTGAAGAATTTGCATCACTACCGGTGGAGGTATCTG
>NC_052176.1:10517799-10650229 GCF_902713615.1 Scyliorhinus canicula | reverse complement strand
AGGAAAAACTACTTCATCCAAAGGGTTGTGATTCTGTGGACTTCGCTTCCCCAGCGTGCGCTGAATGCAGGAAGAGTGAGTGAATTTAAGGAGGAGTTAGAGAATATTTTATTGGTAAGGAGTTGAAGGGATATGGAGAACGGGCAGGCCGGTGGAGCTGAGGCCAGGATGGGATCAGCAGTGGAAGGTGCGCAGAGCACAATGGATTATTATGCATCTCCTGAACCAAATGGTACAACTCCTTTACTTCAATAGAACTTTAATATACGATATTCTCACAGACAAGTAGCCGAAGAACACCTCCAGTGTACAAACAGGAGGCGGTTCATTCAAGAGAGGCGGCTGAAGAGAATTATGGGAGAAGTGAAATCGGTAACCTGGACTGTCCTGTGGGTAGCTGAAGAAGAACTCAGGAGGCTAAATAGCCTACACCCGCTCCTACGCCATGTCTTAGGTGCTCTGGATGATATCGCAAACGACCTCTTCAGCTGTAACATTGTTCGGCAGCAGATGGGGAACATATCAGCCATGATAGAATGGAGGACAGACTCGATGGGTCTAATGGCTTAATTCTGCTCCTATATTTTCTGAACTTATCTTTTCCACGACATACTGAGTTTCAAAAGGAGGGAAAGGAACGTTTTCCAACTCAGAATTTATTATTAATTTTGGTATGATGCAAAAGTTCCACATTGCCTGTCACCCGCTGCCCAGCGGCATTGTGGAACACATGAATCGGTCACTAAAGGCTACACTTAGAAAAATGGTGCAGCAGCACAACATGACATGGGAGGCAGCACTCCAATTCGCACTGATGTTTGTTAGGAACACAGTGTCTATTTCAACAGGATATACCCACCAAACCCTCATGACAGGACGGCCCATGAAGGGTACCGAGTATTTATTTGGGCTTGATTTGGCCAGCCCCGCAGTCACCGCCCCGACCCATGAGAAAGCAGTCCAGCACATGGTAGAAAATATTAAAGCAGCACAATTCGCTGCAGCTGTTCGACTAGGCGCTAAACAATAGCAGAGTCAGGCCTGCTTTGATAAGGCAGTACACCCGAGATTTGGTACAGTCGGGCAGCAAGTAATGATCACCTTATACAACCCCAGCTCAATTCTCTCCCCTGGGTTTGCAGGCCCCTATTCAAACTCGGACAATGTAAGCTAATCAGTTTATAAAATCACGTATCCGAACGGAAAATCAGGATGGTTCAATGTAATTCAGCTTAAGGTTTATGGAACGCAGTGCAGCCACTCGCACCACCTCTCGTTCGCGTTTGCACACAATGAAGACCCGCCCACAGATAACCCAATCCCCCACTCCCCCAGCAGCAGCAACACGTCCAGAGACACAACCTTGACCCCGCGCCCAGAATCAAATTTCACCCTGAAGCTTGATTCGGCTGCTAGTGACAGCGACAGGACAACTGAAGCCCCTGGGAAAACTGAACAATGGACACACAGACCAGGCCGCAGTCACTACAGCCCCAGAGACACCGACAGGATATGTTCAGCCCCTTTGTGACCATTTATTTGCCCACATCGGAAACAGACCCACCACCCGACGATAGCGACAACCCCCCTTACCCAGACCGCCATACGGAAAAGGAAACACTGGCACCACGATAATTCCTCTCGTCTGACACGGAATGATGAAATGGACCCCACATCGGCACACGCCGCGTTAGCACAGAAACTCTACACGCGAGTTTGGCACCCGGTAGATGGCGATGACTCCGAGTCTGACTCCCACCATGGTAACCCCTTTCAAACCCTTTTGGAATGGAATCTTGAGGTGTCCAGATGATTAGTGACAGGAACCGATTGGGATTTACGGTGTCCTATAATCTGATGGAACCTGCCCGCTTTTCTTCTTTAGTTTGGTTTTAAATATTGTACGTTCTTTCTTGTACGATTTTGTGTGTCAGACTCAGGAATCATTTCCTGATACAGTAATAATTTCTGACGCACATGGCAGATAAGGAAACAAGTTTGTTCGAGCCCATATATTTCCAAATTCTTACCGCTCTTGGAAGGTCACTCAGGCAGTGGAGTAATGGCGCTTATCCCCGCCCTGCCTGAGGACCCCCTATACATCTGGTCAGCCAAGCTGGGGTAGTGGAGTAACGGCACTGGTCACCATCCTGCCCGGGGATTCCACCCATTCTTACCCTGCCACGGATCATACACACCCCATTCGGAGAATTGTTTGCGAAACTCTTTTGCTGTTCTTTTTCATTCCTGTGGTTTAAAGAATGCATTTTGCCACAACTTTGCCTCTTTCCGCCAACCCTTCGGGTGCTATCCCCCCACCTACTATTTACATGTCAGAATCACTTGGTTAGAAACGAGTTTGCAGAGGACGGAGAAATTGTCCACCCACTCAGCCCATCAAACACAGGCTGCGAGAGTGCTCGCACCGTGACAGAATTTTTCATTTCGGATGTCTTGTCTCCGCAAATTGTTGGTTTAAAAAAAATGAAGGAGGCTGATATGGTGACGATTCTAACAGGAAATTGAGGTTAAGGAGAAACAGACAGACAAACGAGATGTTAAGCAACAAGATAATAACAGATATTATGCTTCCTCCCCGAGGAAGATACAAAGATACTTTCAGACGGAGAAAAGCCTGAACAAGATGAAGACCACCCTGATGATCAAGATCATGATCGTCGCTGAAACAGTACAGTTGCACGTGTTACCTATCTCTACCTCCCTCACCACACAGGCCCCGAACACGAATACCCAAAACAACAACCCCAGCCCGGACACTACACAACACATAGACCCAGCCACCGATACCCCCACATGGTGTGAGAATCTCATTAAATGTTACTCCCTGTGATACACAGCAGAGGCTTTCCCAGTGGGAGTCATACTGTGCAGTGTCATCCAGACAATCAGATTGCGGAAATGGAGAAGGAGAGCCTCCCGCCCTCCAGTACACACCTTTGGAGCCCCTTTCCTCGGACTTCAGCAAACCCCACAAACTTTCTGAACCTTTTCTTTAATAAATTCCGCGGTTGGGCGGCACGGTGGCACAGTGGTTAGCATTGCTGCCTACGACGCTGAGGACCCGGGTTCGAATCCTGGCCCTGGGTCACTGTCCATGAGGAGTTTGCACATTCTCCCCGTGTCTGCGTGGGTTTCACCCCCACAACCCAAAGATGTGCAGGACAGGATAGGTGGATTTGCTACGCTAAATTGCCCCTTAATTGGAAAAAATAATTGGGTACTCTAAATTTAAAAAAAAACATATATTTTTTTAAATTCCGCGGTTGTTGTTTCATTATTAAAGCTTATTTTCTGTTCATGAATGTTCGCGATAAGAGAAAATGTGATGCTGCTATTGGGTTTTTGTATTGTAAGATAAGTTCTTTGATGGTTAAGAAGCAGCATGAGTGTAGTGTAGTTAGAGACAGTTAGAGGTCCCCTTTTTTGTTATTTACAAGGAGAATGGAAGACAGGATTGAATGTTAAATGGCCCCTTCGGAATTTTTAGTTATGTGTTGTATTATGGAAATTTGGGTAAATGCTTATGACCCGTATCACAGAGTAGGGTAGAACCTGTCCTTGATTAAGGGTACCCGGCATTTCAGAGAACAGAAGACCCAGTATTGTGATCCGTCACGGTGCGCGTTGAGGATCAAGAGGACGGAGTGTAGCCATCTGGGAAGGTCTCTTACAACTAGGGACAGAGAAACTCCCAAAGCCTAGCGGGTAAAACGGAGAAGGCAAGACTCAGACAGCCTCAGAGCCTGAAATAGATTTGCAAGGAAGAATTCCAGATGGTATCGAAACTCCGACCAATTAGTATTTTGATGGGGCCGATTAACATTTGATGGCCCATCTTCATCAAAACAAAGGACTAGTACTCGAGCGAACGGTACAGTCCCAGACATTTCGGCGCCACTCCCTGTTGAGGGGAAGCGTAAACAACGGGATCACCCAATTAGTGGGGTCCGAAATTGGCCGCCCAAAAGAGCGCGAAAACTCCCAAGTATAAGAAGAAGAGTTCGCCATATGTTCGTCCTCTCTTGGACTTGGCGCCCCGGCCACGACCATTTCCAAGTGCAGCAACACCAGAAGCAATTCCAAGTTCAACGCTCGCTGCCAGATGGATGAGCCCAGCAGAGCAGCAGTTACTTCTCCAGACTCGATTGCTCCAGAATCGGACTGCGGCCACTGTTGCTCTCACCTAAGGCGGTTGCCTGAAGTTAAGTGCAGGTTGTCTTAGTCGATAGGTGAGTTAACTAGCAGTGTTTGTGTTGCATGACTAATTGTGTGTAAATAAAGTAGCTTGACCTTGAACTAACTAACTGGTGTTTGGCTCTTTGATCGACAGCCGGTTGTACCTTGTGGTGGTATCATTTGATACGTGACGACTCTGAATATTAGAACATAGATATCAAAAGAAAGGAGGGTAAACTCACTGATTGCCATAATTGGAACAGAGCCATAGAAAAAGACAGTTAATGAAAAAGCAACACCTTTCATTCTGTTTTCAATCACGACAAAATACATTGATACACAAAGCAGCTCAACACAAACTGATTGAGAGATAACAGAAATAAACACACAATTATTCAGCACTATCACGCTGATACACACAAAATTCAATTGCAAACATCGCAACAGTAATCATGAATATTGGTTTATTTTGAGCATGATATAATCCAATACCTGCAACAGCTACGTTGAAGATGCCATCGGAGTGCGTTCTTCTCCGGCAGGAACCCGAATGTTTTATATTCTTCCGGCATTTGTCGCATCCATTCTGCAATTTAGATTTGCGGAGATTTAAATAGGAACATGTGAATTCCATCGGCTAGAACGAAATAAACTGATATGTGTCTGTAGAATACAGGCTGGAAATGCAATGAATAGTAGATTCAGAGGCAGTCAGTAAAGATGTGCGGTGTTACACAACAGCCTTACATTGCAGGACTAGTGGGAAATTGGAGTATTTTGCAGATGGTGAGAAACGATAGACCTTGGAGGAGCAAGGCGATTGGAGACACTGGGTACGGAATCATTCACCGTCAGTGGAATTATCCGATAACTAGTTTCTAGCTCTCAACTTCTAGGTTGTCATATCAGAGGAGACATTCATTCCTCCAGTTCGTTATCAGGGCAACTCTCTAGAATGAGTTGCTGCAATTAATGGAAACATAGATTGCCTGGAGGGCAGAGTGGGGCCATCACGTCTTCACGGACCCTCCGAACGAGCATCATACCGAGGCCCTGTCCATTCCCTGCCCATAACTCCATGTCATGTCTGGAAAGTAAAGGCCAAGTATACATGGCCCATCCAACTATCCTGCAGATGGTTGGAGTGTTGGAGGCAGTCGGTACAGTGCCGAGGTCCCACTGCCTGCTTACCCCTCGTTCTATTCTTCCATTAGCCTGTGATTTGAGCAATAAAGTGATATCCAGTCATTTTGCTCATTTGTCGGCGAGATCAGCGGCCACTAAGAACCGCAGAGAAAACTTGCCGTTCGACACATTTTCACGAAAGTTCGTTTGACATTTTTTTGTTTTACACCACCTCACAGCTTTCCGTGTTGGGCATAACTTACAACAAAGATACTTACGCGAATTTCGAAATTGCACGAGTAAAGGAAGACACGTCGCCAGCAGGATCCGAACCTGCGTGGGGAAAACCCAATGGATTTCTGCTTCATCGCCTGAACCGGTATGTTCGGGAGCAGCGCTGTGTTCTCGGTCGTTAAACAGCGTTCGATTGCCTACCATAGTTGTGTCGATTTATTTGGAAATTTATGCGGGCTGGCCTGTTTCAAAATAAGAGAATAAAAAGATCCAAGAAATGACAGGCAAAAATAAATTTGAAGCTTTGTTATCATCGATTTTCACAATACTGCTGCCCGGTGAAGTTACTGAATGAAATTCAGAGCGAAAGCAGAATGAGGATCAGAGGAAGGTTCTTCTGTCATGACAGGCAGACATTTAATTAGAATACCTTGAATGAACAAAAACTTCTAATTGACATCGTGTTCTGCAAGCAGTTTGCTCTCAACGGAGTAAAGATTTCGGATCACAGCCGCTGCGAGTAGGATTCGAACCTACGCGGGGAAACCCCATCGGATTTCGAGTCCAACGCCTTAACCACTCGGCCATCGCAGCTGACAGCTCGATTGGAGAAAGCATTGTAAAATCAAACGCTCCAGGTATTGTAGTAACGCGATGAAAAGTGTCCCAGTATTTATCTGAGAACGGGAGAATTCACGTGGAAAAAAGACCGTGAGATTTGGAGCAACGCCTTGAGCTGCACGTAAATCTCATCTTCCAAAACCCACTGTTCTACTTTGTGTCACAATATCAGTTGCAGTGGAAATATGCCATAAATTTATGTTTTTTGAACGGACCAGTACAGAACTTCCCAGTCTGAATCAAAATTAAAGTAATTAAATCATAGAAGCTTACACCACAGGAAGAGACCTGCGCAGACCGAGTGGTCACGTGATGACTGGGTTGTCAGGAAGTTCCACCAGATTCTGTGTGAAGTGACCGCGGCAGGTCTGGAACCTGGACTCAACGTTAGATTCCCCGAAGTCAGACGCCCTTTCCATCCGCTGCAAAGAGGAAGCTGATGGTTGCACCATGTTAATAATCACTGTGAATATATTCATTTCAGTTCTGTTTTTTGATGATACCCGGTTTTCCAGATCGCAGAAAATACACGGAAAGCTCCAGTTGCCGGACATGGACATTTTCGATGTCGGAAAAGTCCTTCACATTGAATGCCGTGAAGATTCATGGAGCATCATCCTCAAATTTAGCTGCTCACGGACATGTGTCACATCCTCTGCCTGCTCCGCGATCACATGCAGTCAGTGATCCTCACAAAGTGAATCAACACAAACCCCGCTCATTAAAAACTGCAGACAGACAAAGGGTGCGTCATTGCACCAATTCTCTTTTCCATATTCCTCTCTTATCTTCTTTATATTCCTCTCTTCAATATTGTACCTGTCATCCAGCAACTTCCCGACAGGCCTGGAGATAATCAAAGGAAGGACAGGAAATTGATCAAACTACAACCGTTTTCATTACAAAGTCAAACACTATCTTCAGACATTGAGCTCTAGGCTGCAGCCAAAGTTTGTGTGGGTGTAAAATCAGAATCTCAGAATCAAGCAGATTCAGCATGGCTTTATGAAGGGGACGTCATGAACAACAAATTAATTAGAATTATTTGCGGCGGTACTGATCAGGATAAATAAAGGAGACCCAAAAGGTTTAATACACTTGGATATCCAAAAACGCTCGTTTTTGATGTCGATAAGATGCCGCACATAAGTTAACTTAAGAAGATAAGTGCCCATGGTTTTCTGGCTAATATATTAGGACGTTCTCCTTGGATTTTATTTTGTTTATTGTCACGTGTACCAAGGTACAGTGAAATGTATTCTTCTGCAAGCAGCTCAACAGATCATTAAGTAAATGAAAATAAAGGGAAATAAAAGAAAATACATAATAGGGCAGCACAAGGTACACAATATAACTACTTTCACCGGCATCGGGTGAAGCAGGCAAGGGTGTAGTGTTAATGACGTCAGTCCATAAGTAGGTCGTTTAGGAGTATGTTCGTGCGTGTACTCAAACTTCTGTTTCTCCTGCCCGATGGAAGAAGTTGGATCAGTGAGTAAGCCGGTTGTGAGGCGTCTTTGATTATGCTGCCCGCTTTCCCCAGACAGCGGGAGGTGAAGTTGGTGTCAATGGAGGCAGGTTCGTGTGATGAAATGGGTGGTATTCACGACTCTCTGAAATTTCTTGCGGTCTTGGGCCGAGCAGTTGCCATACTAGGTTCTGATGCAGCCAGATAGAATGCTTCCTATGGTGCATCTGTAAAAGATGGTAAGAGTTCATGTGGACATACCGAATTTCCTTAGTTTCCTGAGAACTGGATAATATCCCAAACTCATATCTTGCTATTGTCACATTGGTCCACCACCTTTTTCTCGTCACAAAACATCAGGAATATCAGACGAAGTCTTCTGACCTTTGATTCTCTCTTCAACCAACATCTTGTCCCTGATAAAGTCCAGCTTGGGAAGAGGGGCTCGACATTCCGAGTTCCTCTGCAGACAGCCTCTTGCTGCTGATGAATCAAAAGAGGCCTAAAACCTGAAAGACGGCCTCTCTCACAGCTCTGTGAGCATGGCTCCGTTAGACGGCGCAGACAGTACCTGCAGAGTAGATAAAAAAGGAGAGAAGTGTGAGCAATTTCCGGTAAAAATTCAGTGATCAAAGAAAACAAAGAAAAGTTCAGCACAGGAACAGGCCCTTCGGCCCTCCAAGCCTATGCCGACCATGCTGCCCGTCTAAACTAAAATCTTCTGCACTTCCTGGCTCCGTATCTCTCTATTCCCATCCTATTCATGTATCTCGAAAACAAGGACTCCTACATCAGACTCCTATTTATTGACTACAGCTCCGCCTTCAACACCATAATCCCAGCCAAGCTCATATCAAAGCTCCAAAACCTAGGACTTGGCTCTCCACTCTGCAACTGGATCCTTGACTTTCTGAACAACAGACCCAAGTCAGTAAGAATGAACACCAACACCTCCTCCACAATAGTCCTCAATACCGGTGCTCCGCAAGGCTGCGTACTTAGCCCCCTACTCTACTCCCTGTACACACACGACTGCATGGCAAAACTTGGTTCCAACTCCACCTACAGGTTTGCTGACGATACGACCATAGTGGGCCGGATCCCGAATAACGACGAGTCCGAATACAGGAGGGAGATAGAGAACCTAGTGGAGTGGTGTAACAACAACAATCTCTCAATCAATGCCAGCAAAACTAAATAGCTGGTAATCGATTTCAGGAAGCAAACTACTATACACACCCCTGTCAGCATCAACGGAGCCGAGGTGGAGACGGTGAGCAGTTTCAAATTCCTAGGGGTGCACATCACCAAAAATCTATCCTGGTCCACTCACGTCGACGCTATCACCAAGAAAATACAACAGCACCTATACTTCCTCAGGAAACTAGGGAAATTTGGCATGTCCACATTAACCCTTACCAACTTTTACAGATGCACTATAGAAAGCATCCTATCGGGCTGCATCACAGCCTGGTATGGCAACTGCTCGGCCCAGGACCGCAAGGAACTTCAGAGAGTCGTGAATACTGCCCAGTCTATCACACGAACCTGCCTCCAATCACTTGATTCCATCTACACCTCCCGCTGCCGGGGGAAAGCGGGCAGCATACTCAAGGATCTCTCCCACCCGGCTTACTCATTTTTCAAACTTCTTCCATCTGTAAGGGGATTCAGAAGTCTGAGAACACACACGAACAGACTCAAAAACAGCTTCTTCCCCACTGTCACCAGACTCCTAAATTACCCTCTTATTGACTGACCTCATTGACACTACACCCTGTATGCTTCAACCGATGCCAATGCTTATGTAGTTACATTGCATATCTTGTGTTGCCCTATTATGTATTCTCATGTATTTTCTTCAATTTTATTTAATTCCCTTTTCTTCCATGTAATGAATGATCTGTTGAGTTGCTTGCAGAGAAATACTTTTCACTGTAACTCGGTACACGTGACAATAAACTAATCCAATCCAATCCAATCCTCCGGCAGCGAGTTCCAGGCACCCACTACGCTCTATGCAAAAATCTTGCCTCGTACATCTCCTCTGAACCTTGTCCCTCGCACCTTAAACCTATGCCCCCTCGGAATTGACCCCTCTACCCTGGGAAGAGGCCTCTGACTATCCAAAAGCCTCTGATTATCCAAACGCCTCTGTATAAACAGAGGATTCAAAATACAACATTATTAAAAACACAGAACACAGGGCAGCACGGCGGCGCAGTGGTTAGCACTGCCGCCTCATGGCACAGACGTCCCACTTTCGATCCCGGCCCTGGGTCCCTGTCCGTGTGGAGTTTGCACATTCTCCCCGTGCTTGTATCCGTCTCGTCCCCACATCCAAAGATGTGCAGGGTAGGCGGATTGGCCACGCTAAATTGGCCCTTAATTGGATAAATAAATTGGGTACTCAAAAGTTATATTTAAAAAAACACTGAATAGATCCTCAGAGAGCAGGACTCAAATCAAAGGGGAAAATCCGGTCGATTTCTAGTCGAAAGATTTAACAACTGGATAACGTCAGCTGACATCAGTCATTGTATTAAAATCCCTGTAGATATTCCACAGGAAAGGGAAGGCGAATTTGCAAAAGACAGGCATCCCCCTTTATGGAGGGTATTCTCATTTTCACAGATGGTCAAAGGGAATAAGGCTCGGCTGAGATTTATATCCATATTTTTCTTTCGGGAACAGACACTTTAACGGACTGAACTACAGAGTGTGGGGATGTTCAGCGAATCACAAGTGAATGCTGGAAGTACTGTAGGGAACTGCAGTATCTGTGAAAAGAGAAATAGTTAACCATTGTGTTCCTGCCCTTTCACTGAAACGACCTGTTCATCTCTCCACAGAAGCTACCGGAACAGCTGAATAATTCCAGCATTTTCTATCTTTATTTCGGGTTTGCAGCATCCGCAGTATTTTGCTTTTGGGCAAAAGGACAATGAGTTGCCTTTCCTGCTCTGAGGGTTATTGCACCTCTCTCTTTATGTGGTTATCGCTGATTATCCATCTCTGGGAACTTTATGAATCTCCGAATTTGCCGCTATTTTGGAGTGAGCGCGAGACATTCAGATGGATTGACATGATTTCCTTGTAAACCTTTTAAATCTCCGTCTTTTGCCGAATTTGGACAGGCTCCTCAATGAGGGAATCACACACATCACTCAGTGAAAGTCCTCCGGGAAACATTGAACGGTTTATCGTGAGCTGGTTCCATTTACTGCATTCAGAAGCAGCATTCCTGTCAGTGAGCAGGTCACACTCGCTGCTGCCGCCTGTGACCAGCAACAAAACCAATTGCAGAGACAGAGTCAGATCATCATCACGGGACAAATAGTAAGAATAATAACCGCTTATTGTCACAAGTAGACTTCATTGATGTTACTGTGAAGTCGCCACATTCCGGCGCCTGTTCTGGGAGGCCGGTATGGAAATTGAACTCGCGCTGCTGGCGTGGTTCTGCATTACAAACCAGCTGTTTCGACCACTGTGCTAACCCAGTCCCTCAACACAAATCCCGAGAGACAGGATCAGAGGGAAGGTTGTTTTTCTGCAGTGTGGACTTCACTACAGAACAATGAGAAAAGCAGGACATGAGAGTTGAATGTGGTAAAGAGACGTTTCTTCACACAAAAGGGAACGGAAATTAGGAACTCGGCGCCCAACAAGCCAGTGAAACTGAGAGTCAACAATATAGTTTTGAATATTTAATTTATTTTAAACCAGCTCTGGTCTGATTGTTACTGAAATCGTTTGAGGGAGCTGGAGTTATGATGCACTTGAGCCCTGAATCAATGTGAATGAAGAGCTGAACAGTCAGGAGGCGCTGAATGGCCAGCACAGTTTGTTCGTTCCTGTGAATACAACAGAATATCAAGAGAAACAGCTGAAAACACACATTGCATTTCATTCATTGAGTCATAGAACCATACAGCACAGAAATAGCCCTTCGGCCCGTCACGTCTATACTGTTCAAAAACAACCACCTAACCATTCTCTTCCCATTTTCCAGCACTTGGCCCACAGCATTGTGTGCCCTGGGATGGCAAGTGCACATCTAAATATTTCTTAAATATTATGAGTCTCTGCTCCACCAGCCTTTGAGGCAGCGGGAAAGCAGGTTTTCACAATAAAATATTTCACAGCAAATAACTCTTCAATCAGAATCTGAAAAGGGAGAGATGACCCCTCGGTCATCTTGTCCTCTGTGTCCCTATTAATAATGCCGTGGATACCGTCTGCTTTATTAACAGCTCTTACAACCTGTCCTGCCTGCTTCAATGATTCATACACATGTCCATCCATTTCCCGCGGTTCCTGCACAGACTTTTGGAATTATGTCCTTTATTTTATATTGCCGACTTGTGTTCTTCCTACAGAAATGAATCACTTCATTTCTTGTCTGCCACATGTCCTCCCATTGCACCAACAAGTCTATGTCCTTTCAGAGCTCGACTCGAATTTCTGGAACTCTTTTCACAACCACAAAACATTTCACAGACAATAATGTACTCTTGAAATGTACTCTTTGAAATGTGCAAATTGCTGAATATTCCCAGAGAGGTGAAACTACCGCCCCGAACATCCTTCTGTGAAGATGATTCCAGTTACTCCCAACTTTTCCATCAGAACAACGTCACAGACGAAATCACATCACCTGCACTGAACAATCATTCAGCAGGAAAGTAAAATATCTGAACTATGCTGACAGAATCAGTGTGCTCAAACGTGTGTTCTTGCTGAAGGAAGAAATGAGGAAGTGAATAGTTGTCTGGCTACCGCAGGGCAGTGGTGTCGTAACTCCTGGTTAAGGGAGCAGAGTGCCGCAGCGGAAGCGTGCTGGGCCGTTAGCCCAAGGTCGCGGAAACGGGGCAATTCTCGGCTATTTATATTCTCCCTCACACCAAAAGTAAACATAACGCACATTCCTGTTTGCTTTGCAGCAAATACCTATCAGAATATTTCTTGCAGTCTCATCCTGACATTAGTCCCGGGAATGAAGGAGACAGCATGACACATTACAACATTGTAATGCTCACAAATAGGGAACCACAGAGAAAATGCTATAAAATGTCAGCAGGTCTGACAGCATCTGCAGGGAGAGAGTTCCGAGTCCAGGTGATCCTTTGTCAAAGCTGGACAGGAAACGTTATCCAGTAGTACCCCACAGAGGAGCAATATAAATATATACTGAACTCCAGTAATACCTCACAGGGGGCCAATAAGGAAATAAAGCTTTCTTCAACAATAAATTATAATAGAAACCGAGTTCCCAACTTCCCCTCTCGGACGAATGTGAACAACCAACCAGCCAGACTATTTACAAACAAGAGAAGACGCATTTTACGCGGAGTCCTGGGATCAATATTAATTGTTCAACCAGAGTCATTGAAGCAGATTATAGAGTCATTAACTGGTCTTTTGCCTTTGGGGTCTTGCTGTGCGTATTAGAGCAGATATCTCATGTCCTGGGAACAAATCTTTTTTTTGGAAGATATTGGATCTTCCTGAGGTTGATAATACAGCCGGATAAAAGTAACCTCGTTAATGGAAACTCAATATCAGGACCGGTATTCGAACCGACACTTTCAAAGGGAACTGTGACTTGACCGCAGCGCTTTGGACCGCTCGGCCATCCTGTGCGGTATCGTCAGAGTTAAGATCCGTGCACAAATCGACTTAAATTTTATCTTCATCTCATTTAATTTCAAACAATTTTCCTACTTTTGAACCCCAGCCAGAGTCCTGTATCTGATGCCATCCTTATCGTCGCCGCTGGGGGTTATGAAGCTTCGCATTGCTGCGTTGATCAGTTTGCTCCAATCAACAAGTATCGAATTTACGATCTACCTGTTCCTCACACGAAGTTATTGAGAGTCTAAGATCTGACGACGTGAAGTATCCAATTGGAGAGTTACATTCTGGCGACTGGAATCTCTCCACAGCTGCTTCCGGTGATGCTTTCACAGACAAGCAGCCGAAGAACCCCTACAGTGTCCAAACAGGAGAACGCTCATCCAGTGGAGGCGGCAAAAGAGTGATTGGGAGAAGTCAACTTAGTCACCTCAACTTTACTGTGGGTAGCCGAAGAACAAGTGTCAAAGGGGGGATCAGACTGAAAGCAAAAGTTTGATACCAATAAAGAAGAAGGAGGATGTTCTGCTGGGAAAAAGCGACTTGTTTGCTTTTGGTGTGAATGAGAAAATAAATAGCAGAGGATTGTTTCGATCCATCCACCTCGGAATAATGGGCCCAGCACGCTTCCGCTGCGCCACTCTGCTCCTGGTTGACTCACCGTCGGGCCGGACGTCAGGCAAATTTAGAAGAAATCAGTAACAGGTCGCTCAATGTTCCCAGGGAGCTGAAAGTGCCGCCCCGAACTTCCTTCTGAGAAGGTGATTCCAGTCACGCCCCACTTTCCCATCAGAACAGTCACAGAAGAAATCACATCACCTTCACAGAACAACCATTCAGTACGACAGTAAAATATCTGAACTATGCTGACCAGAATCAGTCTGCTCAAACGTGCGTTCTTGCTGAAAGAACAAATGAAGAAGTGAATAGTTGCCTGGCTACCGCAGGGCAGTGATGTCGTAGCTCCTGGTTTAAGGAACCGAGTGCCGCAGCGGAAGCGTGCTGGGCCGTTACCCCGCGGTCTAGGAATCGAGGCTATTCTCTGCTCTTTACATCCTCCCTCACACCAAAAGTAAACATGACGCACATTCCTGTTTGCTTTGCAGCAAATATCTACCAGAATATTTTTTGCAGTCTCATCCTGACATTAGTCCCGGGAATGAAGGAGACAGCATGACACATTGTAAAGGTCACAAACAGGGAACCACAGAGAACATGATGTAAAATATCTCGTGCAGGAAAAGCCAATGTCTAGAGTCGTACCCGAACCCACGATTCCAGAATTGACTGCCATATCAACACAGCGTCTTAAAATGCTCAACCACCCTGACACTGCGCGGAAAAAGGTGCGCTCCGCGCAAAGCCCCACTTTAATTCTATCTTCATCGTCATTTGATTAGAAACTAGATGTGCTTTGATCATTTTTGAACCACAGAAAGAGTCCTGTATCTGAGCGCCATCCTTCTCCAAGCCGCAGGAGCTTAAGAAGCTTTTGTTGCTGCATTTATCAGTTTGATCCAATCAACATGGCCCGAACTGCCGCCCGACCTCGTCCTCACAAGAAGGTATTGAGAGTCTAAGATCCGAGCAACATGCGGTATCCAATTGGAGCGTTGCAACCCGGCGACTGGGTTGTCTCTCCACAGCTGCTAACTTGCTGCATTCACAGACAAGTAGCCGAAGACCCACTCCATTGTCCAAACAGGAGGACGTTAATCCAGTAGAGGCGGCAGAAGAGTGTTCTGGGAGAAGTCAACTGAGTCACCTCGACTGTACTGTGGCTAGCTGAAGAAGACGGTGTCAAAGAGCGGATCATGGCTCTGGAGCGGGGTGATGGACCCAGCACGCTTCCGCAGCGCCACTCTGCTCGTGGTTGACTTTCCCTGGTTCGGACTTGAGGCAAAGTTTGAAGAAATCAGTAATAGGTTGATCAATGGTGCCAGAGATGTGAAACTGCCGCCCCGAACTTCCTTCTATGAAGGTGATTCCAGACACTCCCCACTTTCCCATCAGAGCAACGTCACAGAAGAAATCACATCACCTTCACAGAACAACCATTCAGCACGAAAGTAAAATATCTGAACTATGCTGACCAGAATCAGTCTGCTCAAACGTCTGTTCTTGCTGAAAGAACAAGTGAAAAAGTGAATAGTTGTCTGGCTACCGAAGGGCAGTAATGTCGCAGATCCTGGTTAAGGGAGCAAGGCGCCAGAGCGGAAGCGTGCTGGGTCGTAACACAGAGGTCCAGGAAACGGGGCTATTCTCGGCTATTTACATTCTCCCTCTCATCAAAAGTAAACATAACGCACGTTCCTGTTTGCTTTGCAGCAAATACCTATCAGAATATTTCCTGCAGGCTCATCCCGACATTCGTCCCAGGAATCAAGGAGACAGCATGACACATTACAACATTGTAAAGCTCACAAATAGGGAACCACAGAGAAAATGCTTTAAAGTCTCAGATGGTCTGACAACATGTGTAGGGAGAGAAAACAAGTAACGTTTCGAGTCCAGCGTCCCTTTTTCAAATCTGCGACCTGAACGCAGCGCCGTAGACCGCTCGGCAATCCTGATTTCCTGTCGTTGAAACTAAGATCGGTGCACAAATCGACTTAAATTCTATCCTCATCGTCATTTCATTTCCAACAAGAGATGCTTTTCCTACTTTTGAACCCCAGCCAGAGTCCTGTATCTGATGCCATCCTTGTCCATGCCGTTGGGGGTAAAGAGCTTCTCATTGCTGCATTGATCACTTTGCTCCAATCAACAAGGACCAAATTCCCGCTCTTTCTGATCCTCACAGGAAGATATTGAAAGTCTAAGATCTGAGCGACGTGAGGTATCCAAACGGAGAGTTGCATTCTGGCGACTGGAATCTCTCTCCACAGCTGCTTCCGGAACTGCTTTCGCAGACAAGCAGCCGAAGAACCCCACCAATACCCAAACAGGAGAACGTTCATCCAGTGGAGGAGGCAGAAGAGTGTTTGTGAGAAGTCACCTTAGTCACCTCGACTGTACTGTGGGTAGCTGAAGAACAGGTGTCAAAGAGCGGATCAGACTGAATGCAAAAGTTTGATGCTAATAAAGAAGAAGGCGGATGTTCTGCTGGGTGCTCACGACATGTTTGCTTTTGCTGTGAGTGAGAAAGTAAAAAACAGAGGAAGGCTTTGATCCATCGATTTCTAGGTTATGGGCTCAGCACACTTGCGCTGCGCCACTCTGCTCGTAGCTGATGCCTTCCGTAGTCGTAATTGAGGCAAAGTTTGAAGAAATCAGTAGCTGTTGATCAATGTTCCCAGTGGTGAAGCTGCCGCCCCGAACTTCCTTCTATTAAGGTGATTCCAGTCACTCCGCACTTTCCCATCAGAACAATGTCACAGAAGAAATCACATCACCTTCACAGAACAATCATTTAGCACGAAAGTAAAATATCTGATCTATGCTGACCAGAATCAGTGTGCTCAAACGTGTGTACTTGTTGAAAGAACAAATGAAGAAATGAATAGTTGTCTGTCTACGGCAGGGCAGTGATGTCGTAACTCCTGGTTAACGGAGCAGAGTGTCGCAGCGGAAGCGTGCTGAGCCATTAGCCCGAGGTCGAGGAAACGGGGCTATTCTCTGCTATTTACATTCTCCCTCACACCAAAAGTAAACATAACGCACGTTCCTGTTTGCTTTGCAGCAAATACCTATCAGAATATTTATTGCCGTCTCATCCCGACATTTGTACCAGGAATGAAGGAGACAGCATGACACATTGTAAAGGTCACAAAAAGGGAAACACAGGAAACATGATGTAAAATATCAACATGTCTGGCAGCAACTGTGGAGAAAAAAGAGCTATCGTTTCGAGTCTAGGTGACCCGTTGTCTAAGGTGGACTGAGGTGCGTTCCAGTAGGACCCTGCAGACGGACAAATAGATTGACAACGTTTTCCAGTAATACCTCGCAGAGGGCCAATAAGGAAATAAAGCATTATCGAGTAATAAATCACAATAGAAACCCTGCTCCCATCTTCCCATCATGTCCGGATGTGAACAATCCAACCAGCCACACTTTTTACAACAAGAGAAGGCGATTTTTCCCCGGGGTCCAGGAATCAATATTTATTCCTCAGCCAGAGTCACTGTGACGATTACGCAGTAATTAACTAGGCTTTTACCTGTTGGTTCTTGCTGTGCGAAATTTAGCAGTAATCACATGTCCTGAAGCCACCGCTTCCCCATTGAATGGGTGGTATTGGATCTTCTTGGGATTGAACATTTTGCTGGAGAACTGTAATCTCGTGGAGGAATAGTCAATGTCAGGAGTGGTATCGAACCCACGCTTCCAGAAATGACTGCGATCTCAACGTAGCGTCTTAGAATGCTCACCCACCCTGACACTGCGCGGAGGAAGGTACGCTCCCCGCAAAATTCGACTATAATTCCATCTTCATCGTCATTTGAATAGAAACTAGATGTGTTTTTATAATTTGTGAGCCACAGAAAGAGTCCTGTATCTGAGTGCCATCCTTCCCCAAGCCGCAGGGTCTAAAGGAGCTTTTTGTTGCTGCATTGATCAGTTTGCTCCAATCAACAAGGACCGAATTGCCGCCCGACCTCACCCTCACAAGAAGGTATTGAGAGTCTAAGATCCGAGCAACATGCGGTATCAAATTGGAGCGTTGCAACCTGGCGACTGGATTGTCTCTCCACAGCTGCTACCTTGCTGCTTTCACAGACAAGTAGCCGAAGAACCCCTCCAGTGTCCAAACAGGAGGACGTTAATCCAGTAGAGACGGCAGAAGAGTGTTCTGGGACAAGTCAACTGAGTCACCTCGACTGTACTGTGGCTAGCTGAAGAAACGGTGTCAAAGAGCGGATCAGAAAGAAAGCAAAAGTTTGATTATAACAAAGTAAAAGGCTGATGTGCTCCTGGGTGATAGTGACTTGTTTGCTTTTGGTGTGAATGAGAAAATAAATAGCAGAGGATGGTTTCGATCCACCGACTTCTGGGTTATGGGCCCAGCACGCTTCCGCTGCGCCACTCTGCTCGCGGTTGATATTTGCCGTGTCGGACTTGAGGCAAAGTTTGAAGAAATCAGTAACAGGTTGATCAATGGTGCCAGAGAGGTGAAACTGCCGCCACGAACTTCCTTCGATGAAGGTGATTCCAGTCACTCCCCAGTTTCCCATCAGAGCAACGTCACAAAAGAAATCACATCACCTTCACAGAACAACCATTCAGCACGAAAGTAAAATATCTGAACTATGCTGACCAGAATCAGTCTGCTCAAACGTCTGTTCTTGCTGAAAGAACAAATGAGAAAGTGAATAGTTGTCTGGCTACCGAAGGGCAGTAATGTGGCAGCTCCTGGTTAAGGGAGCAGAGTGCCGCAGCGGAAGCGTGCTGGGCCGTGACACCGAGGTCGAGGAAACGGGGCTACTCTCGGCTATTTACATTCTCCCTCTCATCAAAAGTAATCATAACGCACGTTCCTGTTTGCGTTCCGGCAAATACCTTTCAGAATCTTTCTTGCTGGCTCATCCCGACATTTGTTCCGGGAATGAAGGAGACAGCACGACACATTACAACATTGTAAAGGTCACAAATAGGGAACCACAGAGAAAATGCTTTAAAGTCTCAGCAGGTCTGACAGCATGTGTAGGGAGAGAAAACAACGAACGTTTCGAGTCCAGATGACCATTTGTCAAATCTGGATTGCAAACGTTATCCAGTAGTATCCCACAGAGGAGCATTATAGAGACATACTGATGTCCCTGAACGGCTCACAATAAGGAAATAAAGCATTAACGAACAATAAATCACAATAGAAACCGAGTTCCCAAACTTCCCCTCTCGGACGGATGTTGAAAATGCAACCAGACTATTTACAACAAGAGAAGTCGAATTTCACCCGGAGTCCTTGGATCAATATTAATTCCTCAACCAGAGTCCCTGAAGGAGAATATCGAGTCATTAAGTTGGCTTTCGCCTGCCGGATTTGCTGTGCGTATTTAAGCAGGAATCTCCTGAGAACAAAGCTTTTCCTTTGAAAGGGAGATTTTTTTTATCTTTCTGAGGTTGAAAATCTAGCCGGAGAATTCTAACCTCATGGAAGAAAACTCAATATCAGGAGTGGAATTCGAACCCACGCCTCCAGAGGAGACTGCGACCTGAACGCAGCGCCTTAGACCGCTCGGCCATCCTGATGCACTGTCGTTTAAATTAAGATCCGTGCACAAATCGACATAAATTCTATCCTCACAGTCATTTCTATTCCAAGAATATCTGCTTTTCCTACTTTTGAACCCCAGCCAGAGTCCCATCCCTGTCCATGCCGCTGGGGGTAAGGAGCTTCTCATTGCTGCATTGATCACGTTGCTCCAATCAACAAGGACCAAATTCCCGGTCTTTCTGATCCTCACAGGAAGATATTGAGAGTCTAAGATCTGAGCGACGTGATGTATCCAATTGGAGAATTACATTCTGGCAACTGGAATCTCTCTCCACAGCTGCATCCGGTGCTGCTTTCACAGACAAGTAGCCGAAGATATCCACCAATACCCAAACAGGAGAACATTCATCCAGTGGAGGCGTCAGAAAAGTCTTTGGGATAAGTCAACTTAGTCACCTCGACTGTACTGTGGGTAGATGAAGAACAGGTGTTAAAGAGCGGATCAGACAGAAAGCAAAAGTTTGATGCTAATAAAGAAGAAGGCGGATGTTCTGCTGGGTGCTCGCGACCTGTTTGCTTTTGGTGTGAGTGAGAAAATAAATAGCAGAGGATGGTTTTGATCCATCGACTTCGAGGTTATGGGCTCACCAGGCTTGCGCTGCGCCACTCTGGTCGTGGTTGATGTCCTCCGTAGTCGTACTTGAGACAAAGTTTGAGGAAATCAGTAACAGGTTGATCAATGGTGCCAGGGATGTGAAACTGTCGCCCCGAACTTCCTTCTATGAAGGTGATTCCAGTCACTCCCCAATTTCCCATCAGAACAACGTCACAGAAGAAATAACATCGCCTTCCCAGAACAACCATTCAGCACGAAAGTTAAATATCTGAACTATGCAGACCAGAATCAGTGTGCTCAAACGTCTGTTCTTGTTGGAAGAACAAATGAGAAAGTGAATAGTTTTCTGGCTACCGTAGGGCAGTAATGTCGCAGCTCCTGGTTAAGGGAGCAGAGTGCCGCAGCGGAAGCATGCTGTGCCGTTACACCGAGGTCGAGGAAACGGGGCTATTCTCGGCTATTTACATTCTCCCTCTCATCAAAAGTAATCATAACGCACGTTCCTGTTTGCTTTGCAGCAAGTACCTATCAGAATCTTTCTTGCAGGCTCATCCCGACATTCGTCCCAGGAATCAAGGAGACAGCATGACACATGACAACATTGTAAAGCTCACAAATAGGGAACCACAGTGAAAATGCTTTAAAGTCTCAGCAGGTCTGACAGCATGTGTAGGGAGAGAAAACAACTAACGTTTCCAGTCCCGGTGACCCTCTGTGAAATCTGGATTGTAAACGTTATCCAGTAGTACCCCACAGAGGAGCAATATAGAGACATACTGATGTTCGTGGATGGCTCACAATATGGAAATAAAGCATTATCGAACAATAAATCACAACAGAAACCGAGTTCCCAACTTCCCCTCTCGGACGGATGTGAACAATCCAACCAGCCAGACTATTTACAACAAGAGAAGACGAATTTTACCCGAAGTCCTGGGCTCAATATTTATTCCTCAGCCAGAGTCACTGTGCCGATTACGCAGTAATTAACTAGGCTTTTACCTGTTGGTTCTTGCTGTGCGAAATTTAGCAGTAACCTCATGTCCTGAAGCCACCGGTTCCCCATTGAATGGGTGGTATTGGATCTTCCTGGGGTTGAACATTTTGCTGGAGAACTGTAATCTCGTGGAGGTCAATGTCTGGAGTCTGGAATCGTTTTCGAACCCACGCTTCCAGGAATGACTGCGACCTCAACACAGCGTCTTAGAATGCTCACCCACCCTGACACTGCGCGGAGGGAGGCACGCTCCGCACAAAACTCGACTTTAATTCTATCTTCATCGTCATTTGATTAGAAACTAGATGTGTTTTTATTATTTGTGAGCCACAGAAAGAGTCCTGTATCAGAGTGCCATCCTTCCCCAGGCCGCAGGGCCTTAAGGAGCTTTTTGTTGCTGCATTGATCAGTTTGCTCCAATCAACAAGGACCGAATTGCCGCCCAACCTCATCCTCACAAGAAGGTATTGAGAGTCTAAGATCCGAGCTACATGCGGTATCCAATTGTAGCGCTGCAACCTGGCGACTGGATTGTCTCTCCAAAGCTGCTTCCTTGCTGCTTTCACAGACAACGAGCCGAAGAACCCCTCCAGTGTCCAAACAGGAGGACGTTAATCCAGTAGAGGCGGCAGAAGAGTGTTCTGGGACAAGTCAACTGAGTCACCTCGACTGTACTGTGGCTAACTGAAGAAACGGTGTCAAAGAGCGGATCAGACAGAAAGCAAAGTTTGATTATAACAAAGTAAAAGGCTGATGTGCTCCTGGGTGATAGCGACGTGTTTGCTTTTGGTGTGACTGAGAAAATAAATAGCAGAGGATGGTTTCGATCCACCGACTTCTGGGTTATGGGCCCAGCACGCTACCGCTGCGCCACTCTGCGCGCGGTTGATATTTCCCGTGTTGGACTTGAGGCACAGTTTGAAGAAATCAGTAACAGGTTGATCAATGGTGCCAGAGAGGTGAAACTGCCGCCCCGAACTTCCTTCGACGAAGGTGATTCCAGTCACTCCCCAGTTTCCCATCAGAGCAACGTCACAAAGGAAATGACAGCACATTCACAGAACAACCATTCAGCACGGAAGTAAAATATCTGAACTATACTGACCAGAATCAGTCTGCTCAAACGTGTGTTCTTGCTGAAAGAACAAGTGAATAGTGAATAGTGAATAGTGAAAAAGTGAATAGTTGTCTGGCTACCGAAGGGCAGTAATGTCGCAGCTCCTGGTTAAGGGAGCAGAGTGCCGCAGCGGAAGCGTGCTGGGCCGTGACACCGAGGTCGAGGAAACGGGGCTATTCTCGGCTATTTACATTCTCCCTCTCATCAAAAGTAATCATAACGTTTGCGTTCCGGCAAATACCTATCAGAATCTTCCTTGCAGGCTCATCCCGACATTAGTTCCGGGAATGAAGGAGACAGCATGACACATTACAACATTGTAAAGCTCACAAATAGGGAACCACAGAGAAAATGCTTTAAGGTCTCAGCAGGTCTGACAGCATGTGTAGGGAGAGAAAACAACTAACGTTTCGAGTCCAGGTGACCCTTTGTCAAATCTGGATTGTAAACGTTATCCAGTAGTACCCCACAGAGGAGCAATATAGATACATACTGATGTCCGTGAATGGCTCACAATAAGGAAATAAAGCATTAACGAACAATAAATCACAATAGAAACCGGGTTCCCAAACTTCCCCTCTCGGACGGATGTTGAAAATCCAACCAGACTATTTACAACAAGAGAAATCGAATTTCACTCGGAGTCCTGGGATCAATATTAATTCCTCAACCAGAGTCCCTGAAGGAGAATATCGAGTCATTAAGTTGGCTTTCGCCTGTCGGACTTGCTGTGCGTATTTAAGCAGGAATCTCCAGAGAACAAAGCTTTTCCTTTGAAAGGGAGAGTTTTTATCTTTCTGAGGTTGAAAATCTAGCCGGAGAAATCTAACCTCATGGAAGAAAACTCAATATCAGGAGTGGGATTCGAACCCACGTCTCCAGAGGAGACTGCGACCTGAACGCAGCGCCTTAGACCGCTCGGCCATCCTGATGCGCTGTCGTCTAAATTAAGTAAGAAGTCTTACAACACCAGGTTAAAGTCCAACAGGTTTGTTTCAAACACGAGCTTTCGGAGCACGGCTCCTTCTTCAGGTGAATGGAAAGGCTTGTTCCAGAAATGTTTATATAGACACAGTCAGAGATGCCCCGGAATGCGAGCACCTGCAGGCAATCAAATCATCAAAGATGCAGAGAGAGAGGTAACTCCAGGTTAAAGAGGTGTGAATTGTCCCAAGCCAGTTCAGTCGGTAGGCCTCTGCAAGTCCAGGCTTGTTGGTGGGGGCCGAATGTAATGCGACATGAATCCCAGATCCCGGTTGAGTCCGCATTCATGCGTGCGGAACTTAGCTATAAGTTTTTGCTCAGCAATTTTGCGTTGTCGCGTCTCCTGAAGGCCTCCTTGTAGAATGCTGACCCGGAGATCAGAGGCTGAATGTCCTTGACTGCTGAAGTGTTCCCCAACTGGAAGGGAACAGTCCTGCCTGTTGATAGTCGCACGATGCCCGTTTATTCGTTGTCGCAGTGTCTGCATGGTCTCGCCAATGTACCACGCTTCGGGACATCCTTTCCTGCAGCGTATGAGGTAGACTACATTGTACTGTTCCCTTCCAGTTGGTGAACACTTCAGCAGTCAAGGACATTCAGCCTCTGATCTCCGGGTCAGCATTCTACAAGGAGGCCTTCAGGACTGTTCCCGTCCAGTTGGGGAACACTTCAGCAGTCAAGGACATTCAGCCTCTGATCTCCGGGTCAGCATTCTACAAGGAGGCTTTCAGAACTGTTCCCTTCCAGTTGGGGAACACTTCAGCAGTCAAGGACATTCAGCCTCTGATCTCCGGGTCAGCATTCTACAAGGAGGCCTTCAGGAGACGCGACAACGCGCAATGTAGTCTACCTCATAAGCTGCAGGAAAGGATGTCCCGAAGCGTGGTACATTGGCGAGACCATGCAGACACTGCGACAACGAATAAACGGGCATCGTGCGACTATCAACAGGCAGGACTGTTCCCTTCCAGTTGGGGAACACTTCAGCAGTCAAGGACATTCAGCCTCTCATCTCCGGGTCAGCATTCTACAAGGAGGCCTTCAGGAGACGCGACAACGCAAAATTGCTGAGCAAAAACTTATAGCTAAGTTCCGCACGCATGAATGCGGACTCAACCGGGATCTGGGATTCATGTCGCATTACATTCGGCCCCCAACAACAAGCCTGGACTTGCAGAGGCCTACCGACTGAACTGGCTTGGGACAATTCACACCTCTTTAACCTGGAGTTACCTCTCTCTCTGCATCTTTGATGATTTGATTGCCTGCAGGTGCTCGCATTCCGGGGCATCTCTGACTGTGTCTATATAAACATTTCTGGAACAAGCCTTTCCATTCACCTTAAGAAGGAGCCGTGCTCCGAAAGCTCGTGTTTGAAACAAACCTGTTGGACTTTAACCTGGTGTTGTAAGACTTCTTACTGTGCTCACCCCAGTCCAACGCCGGCATCTCCACATCATGTCTAAATTAAGATCCGTGCACAAATCGACATAAATCTATCCTCACAGTCATTTCTATTCCAAGAACATCTGCTTTTCCTACTTTTGAACCGCAGCCAGAGTCCCATCCCTCTCCATGCCGCTGGGGGTAAGGAGCTTCTCATTGCTGCATTGATCACGTTGCTCCAATCAACAAGGACCAAATTCCCGGTCTTTCTGATCCTCACAGGAAGATATTGAGAGTCTAAGATCTGAGTGACGTGAGAGATCCAATTGGAGAATTACATTCTGGCGACTGGAATCTCTCTCCACAGCTGCTTCCGGGGCTGCTTTCACAGACAAGCAGCCGAAGATATCCACCAATACCCAAACAGGAGAACATTCATCCAGTGGAGGCGTCAGAAGAGTCTTTGGGAGAAGTCAACTTAGTCACCTCGACTGTACTGTGGGTAGATGAAGAACAGGTGTCAAAGAGCGGATCAGACTGAAAGCAAAAGTTTGATGCTAAGAAAGAAGGCGGATGTCCTGCTGGGTGATCGCGACTTGTTTGCTTTTGGTGTGAGTGAGAAAATAAATAGCAGAGGATGTTTTTGATAAATCGACTTCTAGGTTATGGGCTCACCAGGCTTGCGCTGCGCCACTCTGGTCGTGGTTGATGCCCTCCGTATTCGTACTTGAGGCAAAGTTTGAGGAAATCAGTAACAGGTTGATCAATGGTGCCAGGGATGTGAAACTGTCGCCCCGAACTTCCTTCTGTGAAGGTGATTCCAGTCACTCCCCAATTTCCCATCAGAACAACGTCACAGAAGAAATATCATCGCCTTCACAGAACAACCATTCAGCACGAAAGTAAAATATCTGAACTATGCAGACCAGAATCAGTGTGCTCAAACGTCTGTTCTTGTTGGAAGAACAAATGAGAAAGTGAATAGTTTTCTGGCTACCGAAGGGCAGTAATGTTGCAGCTCCTGGGAGCAGAGTGCCGCAGCGGACGCGTGCTGGGTCGCGACAACGAGGTCGAGGAAACGGGGCTATTCTCGGCTAGTTACATTCTCCCTCTCATCAAAAGTAATCATAACGCACGTTCCTGTTTGCGTTCCGGCAAATACCTATCAGAATCGTTCTTGCAGGATCATCCCGACATTCGTCCCAGGAATCAAGGAGACAGCATGACACATTACAGCATTGTAAAGCTCACAAATAGGGAACCACAGTGAAAATGCTTTAAAGTCTCAGCAGGTCTGACAGCATGTGTAGGGAGAGAAAGCAACTAACGTTTCGAGTCCAGGTGACCCTTTGTCAAATCTGGATTGGAAACGTTATCCAGTAGTACCCCACAGAGGAGCAATATAGAGACATACTGATGTTCGTGGATGGCTCACAATAAGGAAATAAAGCATTATCGAACAATAAATCACAACAGAAACCGAGTTCCCAACTTCCCCTCTCGGACGGATGTGAACAATCCAACCAGCCAGACTATTTACAACAAGAGAAGACGAATTTTACCCGAAGTCCTGGGCTCAATATTAATTCCTCAACCAGAGTCACTGAAGGAGATTATCGAGTCACCTACTGGGCTGCCGCCTGTAGGGTCTTGCTGTGCGTATTTTAGCAGGAATCTCATGTCCTGAGACCAACGCTTTTCCATTGAATTGGAGGAATTGGATCTTCCTGTGGTTGAAAATCTTGCTGGAGAAATTTAACCTCTTGTAGGAAAAGAAAACAATAGGAGTGGGATTCGAACCCTCGCTTCCAGAAACGACTGCGATTTGAACGCGGCACCTTTGACCGCGCGGCCATCCTGATGCATTGAAGTCGGGTTTAAGATTCGTACACAAATCGACTTAAATTCTATCTTCATCGTCATTTCATTTCAAACAAGATATGCTTTTCCTACTTTTGATCGCCAGTTAGAGTCCTGTATCTGAGTGCCATCCCTTTCCGTGCCGCTCGGGGTTAAGGAGCTTCTCATTGCTGCATTGATCAGTTTGCTCCAATCAACAAAGACCGAATTGCCGCCGACCTGTTCCTCACCCGAAGATATTGAGAGTCCAAGATCTGAGCGACGTGCTGTATCTAATCGGAGTCGAGGAATCGAGGCTATTCTCTGCTATTTACATTCTTCCTTTCCTTCCAAACATGGCCGGTATTTTCTCAGACCTTACTTTCTTGCTATTCTGTTCGTTCAATTATCTCTCATCTTGGTGCTTTGTTTAGATGCTAAGTTGTCCACTATCTGTTTGATCTGGACAAACAATCGATGCTCCAATTAGAACAAAATGTTTTGTGTCAACCGATTCAAACCAATCTTGTGGAGGGAATTCTAATCTCCTCAGGATGATGTTTAATGATTTGCTGAATGATCTGTTTTTTTGTTCACGGGGTGAAAGGTTATGTCACTGGATTGGGAATCCAGGGGACAGCAATAATCTTTGGGACAGAGAATAAATCCCAGGACGGCAGCTGGTGAAATTTAAATTCACTGATTTCGTGAATCTGGAATTTAAAGGCATCGGAGCTGGTTAAATTTAGTCAGGTGCAAGCTGGCACATTTTCTGATTGGTTGTTTAATGCTCCGCAGTAAATACACAACTTCTTCACCGACTATCCACAATGTTTTCAATAACAGTTGAATTTCCACGATATTTCCAATGTAACTGATATTGTTGCACAAATAATGTAATCAGAGGAACAGTGCGTTTCGGAAGCTGTGATTTTCCAATAGTTCAAGTGTTGGTCTCCAAATCCAATGGCCTTTTTCGACGGAGATTCTATCCCTTCTCACAGACAGATTGGGACTCCGGACATCGCATGAAAGCACTGACTTCCTGGAGTGATTTCAGGCTGGGTTTATAATGCTTTATATCGAACAAATTGTCAATGACTGTCCTGTTAAAAGCAGTTCAGTTAGCGGAGTGTCTGTGGCTTTGTACTTGCAATCAAATGGGGCAGCACAGTAGCACAGTGGTTAGCACAGTTGCTTCACAGCTCCAGCGAGCTGTCTGTGCGGCGCCTGCGCGTTCACCTTGTGTCCAAGCAGGGAGCCAAGAAAGTCATTAAGAAACCGGCAGTAAAGGGCGGCAAGAAGCGGCGAAGGTCGAGGAAGGAGAGTTACTCCATCTACATCTACAAAGTGATGAAGCAGGTTCACCCCGACACCGGCATCTCCTCCAAGGCCATGAGCATCATGAACTCGTTCGTCAGCGATATTTTCGTCGTATCGCGGGTGAGGCTTCCCGCCTGGCCCATTACAACAAGCGCCCGGGAGAGAGGCTGTCACCAAGTATACCAGCTCCAAGTAACACTGCACAATGGACTGAAAACCACAACAGCTCTTTTTAGAGCCACCCACAATCTCTGTGAAAATGCTGCACCATCTTTTCCCGCATTGACTTCATGAGAAATCTCTTTGTGGAGGATAGAGATTTGTCCCGTTCCAGAATTTTGTGAATGTGGCTTCATACCCGCCCGTCACAGATAGTTTCACACAGACGAGACACTCAAACTGAATTGAGAGCGGATTTTAAACCCAGTCTGGTATTTGTGACGGATAATGAGGAGAAACACAATTTCAGAAGGGAATTATATAAATTTAATGATAAATATATTCAGAGTTTAACAATTGGCGTGTTGAATTCATGAGGTAATTATTATTTTGTTTCTCTCGGGTGACCTGGTTCCCGCTCCCGGAACAGAGTAAAGGCGGGAATGAAGAGGTTATTTTCGGTCTGATGTGTTTATTCCGCAGTTTCCCAGGAGACGGAATCAGCGAGATTTGAGCACACACAGGACCTGTGTCCATTGCAGCGCTTTAAGATCTGCCTCTCCCCGGCCCTCCCTATTCCCCGGACACAAAGCTGCCTGTTCCACCGGCGGGATAGAGTCGGGGATTCTCTCCACACTTCCCAGTAACATTCCCGGCCGCTTTCAGGAGAGAGGCTCAGAAATCAGCCCTTTCTCTCTGTCCCTGTGTAGCCTGTGTGAAGGAGTTGGTTGGTAATCTCTATGTTTCTGCTTTTGCAGAGTTGAGATTTGCTCTGTTTTAAATTGCTGAACGGGGTCTTATTACCGCCGGTTACAGATAAGAGACTGACAAATTCAAACTGTTCCTAAAATAGAGCCAGGATTCTGGGAGGGAAAATCCAATAAACAGATCACAAAGTGTGAGATTCAAATAGTTTCCTGAACAATGATCAGTTCCGTTGTTTGGGATTTTCTTGAACCGAAATTGGCGGGAGTTTCGAATTTGAAAATGTCAGCCAATCAAAACCTCCAGATTCTTCTCCCTGGCCTGTGATTGGTTAATTTTTGACTGCACTTAAGTTTTCAAATATAATTTGTATCCACAGACAAATATCAAAATATTCTGAACATGAATAAATGTGACGTCTGCTCCACACAAGTTACAGGGAAGAGTGTCGCCTGCTCCTCACACACAGTCCGGACATTGTCACTGACAGAGCACAGAGACACAGACAGGTCATCAGTTCCACAGTCTCAGGCAGCAGAAATAGTTCCAGAGACACATTTTCAACCCATCAATCAAACAGCAGGAGAGACAGACGCTGTGTCCATGTCAGCCTAACTCAGTACCACTGACAGGAGGCCCCATAAATCCCAGTGCAAATTTTCACCCACTCTCATCCTCACTGTATCAGTTCCACAATGGAGCAGGCTTAGTGAAATAATCAATATCAGAGAAAACTGGTTTCCAGTTAAGAATTACACAATTAACCTTAATAATGAACTCTGAGATTCGAGTTAAATACGAGTCACATCACTCACATTATGGGTGGCTGTACTAATCCCCAGAGTGTGTCCTTACAAATACATTAGATGCAAACCCAAATATCAGCTCCATTCTCAGATTGAGATATGCTGAATGTGACAAAGATATAAATTCTGATTCTCATTTAAAACTCACCTAATTTATGAAAATAAATGATACAATACAATTTCGATGACTTGAGAACTGAGCAGTAACTTGCAAACTATTCCAAAATCCTCACTCAATCTGTTCCAGATGGAAGACACTGCCGCAATTCCAGACTGTGGTCCATTTTACATTCATGTCAGAATTCTGACTCAGAATCAGACTGAGTGTCACAGATCAAATCAATGTGAGCATCTTGAGTTAAACTTCCAGAACAATCCAGTATCAGATTGAAGGTTACATTATCTTTCACAATTGTGTTTGATATTAAATGCCGGTCCAAAACTATCACACATTGTTTGCTTAAAACCTCCCACAGCAATGGTCTCTTTCTGTGCTGGAAATTTACGTGGAATGAATGCAAACTTATAAACTGTCCCTGAGATTGAAAGGTCACATTCTGAATCGCATCCTCACATTGAGTCACAGAGACTTACAAGTACAGGATAATCCTCAAACACATGTTCATACCACAATCCATCCTCACACTGAGTCCTGGAACATGACAGATTCAGGATAATTCTCAAACAGTTGTTGAGAGTAAGATGCTGAAATGCTCTGTACTCACTCATCAATAGCAGTCGCAAAAAGCAACAGACTCAACAATTGTACCTCTGAGAGATTTAGAAATGGTTAAAAGACTCTCAGAGAGGAAACAATAATGACATACAAATGGAAGACTGCACGCGCACACACAGACAGGTATGCACACACACACCAATACACACACGTGTACACTCAGATACACACACAGTATACAGGCCCACACAAATTATACACACACACGTACACACAAACATACACACACAGGTATACACACACACAGTTATATATATACACGTGTATACGCAGTATACAGAGCCATACACATTATACTCACACAGTAGTACACACCCGCACACACAGGTATATACACACAGGCACATAAACATTCACACATATTCTCAAATACACATGCATATAAATAAACACATATGTGCACACACACAGATATACACAGAGACAGATACATTGTATCAACGAACTGATTTATCCAGCTACAGTGAAGTAACAGTGATATATTTCCAAAACAGGGTATTGAGTGGCTGGAGGAGAGCCTCCAGGTCGTGGTGTCGCTATGTGTCGGCCGCCCTTGTCCCTCTCTAGATGGTGGTGGATGTAGGTTTGGAAGGTGTTGCCAAAGGAGCTTTGGTGACTTCCTGCAGTGAATCCTGTAGCTGGTATACACGCTGCCAATCTGCATCAGTGGTGGAGCGAGTGAGTGTTTACAGATGGGATGCCGATCAAGCGGGAAACCTTGTCCTAGATGATGTCAAACTTATTCAGTGTTGTTGAAATTTTAACAATTTAAGGAAATGGAAATCATTCCATTACATTCCTGATTTATGCCGTGTCGACAGGGTTTGGGGAGCCAGGGAGTGAGTGACTCGCCACAGGAGTCCGAGTCTTTGATCTGCCTTGCAGCTGCAGTATTTATATGAACAGTTCAGTTCCTGGCCAATGGCAATCAGTAAGATGTTGGTAGTAGGGTTTCAGTGATGGTAATTCCGGTGAATGTCAAGGGGTGATGGTTAGATTCTCACTTATTATGAAATATGAAAACATGAAAACCGCTTATTGTCGCAAGTAGGCTTCAAAATAAGTTACTGTGAAAAGCCCCTAGTCGCCACATTCCGGCGCCTGTTCGTGGTGGCTGGTATGGGAATGGTCTTTTCCTGGAACATTTCAGCCCAAGCCTGGGTATTGTCCAGGTTGGTGCATTTGGACATGGACTGTTTCATTAACAGAGGAGTTGTGAATGGTGCTAAACATTGTGCAGTCATGGAAAGCCTGCGATTGTGGGTGTTTGCAACATTTACAGTGTGTGTCCCTGTGTGAGTAAATGCCATTTCAGACATTGATTGCACATATTAAGTGTTTGCTGGAAGGGGGAAGCCGAGTAAAACAAAACCGTGTCCTGTAAAGAAATGTCAGATCAGACAGACTTGTGGCGAGCAGCTGAATGTTTCTTTCTACTGTACCGGAAAGTAAAAAAATAACTAGCAGAGAATGGTTTCGATCCATCGACCTCTGGGTTATGGGCCCAGCACGCTTCCGCTGCGCCACTCTGCTCTCGATTGGAAGGATACAATTCTGGACTTCCGCAGTGTTGTTCATCAGGAGCACTTGTTCTCGACAGCGCACCCTGGCGGCACAATTCCACTGTATAACTCACCAACAATGGAACACACACAGCAGCAGGACACTGTCACCTTACACAGGATAACACACACGCAAAGGAGAATCGATTGTCTGATCATATATAGAAAGTGTTCCCTCCTAAAATCTACCCTCTTCCTCTTGTGTAACTGTGTTCTCTGCATCTTCACTCTGTTATTGAAAGGTTTCCCCTGACGTTAATTAATCTGCTTTCCGAAATTTAAGTATATTCTCTCCCGCTGAACTGTGATTTCTACTGTGGAGCCGAGATCTCTCTACTGTGTAACTGCTCTCTGCTGTGGAATATGATCTCTGCTGTGAACTGGGCACTCCGCTGGGAAACTGCGATCTCTCCTGTGGAAATGTGCTCTCTGCTGTGGGACTGTGTTCTCTGCTGTCAAACTGTGCTCTCTGCTGAGGAAATGTGGACCAGATGTGATGCAGCTGAGGATGATGAGGGATGTATGGTGGGCATTGTGAACTTACAGGCCAGAAAATGCCGAACTCTATTTTTGTTTTAATGGACAGCTACAATCCACGTGTTTATTCTAGGACACAACAATGAATAAAAGTGAATCAGTGTTCAGCAGATTCTAACATCCCAGACCTCCAGTTTGTTCCTATTGAGAACCCCGTCTTCGATGGAAGCTTTTGCTCTAAGAATTGGACCACCGCCGCCTTGGAATACGGCAGCAATACCTCCAAGATCTGAACTGTAACAAAATCACAGAATAATGCAATGTCCCCTCGTGAAAGACCCTTCCAGTGAGGGGAACAGGTGCTCCCTATCCGCCCTGTCTATACCTATCTTAATCTTGTGCACCTCGATCAGGTCACCCCTCAGTCATCTCTGTACCTGCAAGAGAGAAAAGAACAAGCCTATCCAACCTCTCTTCTTATCTTAAATGTTCCATCCCCAGCAAAATCCGGCTGAATCATATCTGCACCCCATTCAGTGCAGTCACATATTTCCTGTCATGTGGTGACCAGAATTGCACACGGTACTCCAGCTCTGGCCTCACCAACATTCTATACAACTACTACATGACCTGTCTCCTTTTGTAATCCATGCCCCGATTGATAAAGACAAATATCTCAGATGCCTTTTCCAGCACCCTATTAACCTGCCCTTCTGCCTTCAGAGATCTATGGGCAAACACTCCAAGGGCCCTTTGTTCCTCAGGACTTCCCAGGGTCAGGCCATTCACATTAATCCTATAATAATATAATATTCTTTATTGTCACAAAGAGGCTTATCTTAACACTGCAATGAAGTTAATGCGAAAATCCCCGACCAAAGGCATCATATCTTATTTTTCAGCGATTAAAATCCATCAGTCACTTTTCTGCCCATTTCCCCATCCCGTCTATATCTTCCTGTAACTCAAGACCCTCAACCTCACTGTAAGCTTGAAACTCAGTGAAAGGATTTCACCACCTCTCGGAATCTGATCACAACTCAATCCTAACATTCAGCTTGGGTGGGCAGACAAGACAACTTCCTTCCCGCAGCCCCCCAGCACAGACTGGATAATATCCCAAACTCCTATCCTGCTATTGTCACATTGCACCCCCACATTGTTCTCTTCACAAAACTCCAGCAATCTCAGACCAAATCTTCAGACCGTTGATTTGCTCTTCAACCAACACCTTGTCCCTGATTAATTGCATCTTGGGAAGAGGGGTTCGACATTCCGAGGTACACTGCAGACATCCGGTTGCTGGTGATGGACGAAAGGAGGCCAACAACCTGAAAGAAAGCCTCTCTCACAGCCCTGTGAGCATGGCTCCAGTAGTTGGTACAGTCAGTACCTGCAGAACAGATAACAATGGCGAGAAGTGTGAGCAATATCAGCGTCGCAATTCTCTGGACATAGAGGATTCAAAATAAAACATTTTTGAAAACACTGAACAGATCCTCTGGGAGCAGGACACAAGTCAAAGGGGAAAATCCATTGGATTTCTAGTGGAAAGATTTAACAACTGGATGATGGCAGCTGAAATCAGTCCTCGCGTTACAATCTCTGTAGATATTCCAGTGAATTGAAACCTGCAAAAGGCATACTTTTCGACTAGAAATCCAACACATTTCCCACTGTTATTGAAATTGTCAATCGCACAGATGGTCAACCGGAATATGGCTGGGCTGGGATTTTAATCCATATTTTTCTTTGGAGAACAGACACATTCACGCACGAAGTTACAGAGTGTGACGATGTTCAACTGATCACAAAGAGCAGCAGGTCGGCTCGTTGGTCTAGGGGTATGATTCTCGCTTAGGGACTTTCATTTGCGGTAAAATGCGAGCGATCCCGGACGAGACCAGTTTTAGTGGTTGGGGTGGATCTTTCCAGGAGCCGGTGCTCTTTCCAAGAGCCGGTGCAGACTCGATGGGTCGAATGACCTCCTTCTGCACTGTGAATTCTATAATTCTATGAACACTGGTATACTTTAGGGATCTGTAGTATCTGTCAAAACAGAAATAGTCAACATTTCACATCCTGACCTTTCATTGCAATGACCTGTTTCTCTCTTCACAGAAGCTGCCGGATCAGCTGAATATTTCCAGCATTTTCTGTCTTTTTTTTATAGAACAGTACAGCACAGAACAGGCCCTTCGGCCCTCGATGTTGTGCCGAACAATGATCACCCTACTTAAACCCACGTAACCCGTATACCCATAACCCAACAATCCCCCCATTAACCTTACACTACGGGCAATTTAGCATGGCCAATCCACCTAACCCGCACATCTTTGGACTGTGGGAGGAAACCGGAGCACGCGGAGGAAATCCACGCACACACGGGGAGGATGTGCAGACTCCACACAGACAGTGACCCAGCCGGGAATCGAACCTGGGACCCTGGAGCTGTGAAGCATTCATTCTAACCACCATGCTACCGTGAGGCCCCTAATCTTTGTTTTAGATTTGCAGCATCCGCAGTATTTAGTTTTTGGGTCAAAGGACAATGAGTTGTCTTTCCTGCTCTGAGGGTCATTGCAGATCTCTCTGGCTGTGGCTGTCGCTGATTCGGCCAAACATTTACATCCTATCATTAATTGTCCATGAGAATGAGGGGGTGGGGGGTGGATTCTGGAACCGCTGCAAGTCCATATGGTGTATGTACACACACAGTGCTGTTAGGGAGGGGTTCCAGGTTTGGATGGTGCCTCGCGGAGGAAAAGTCAATGTCAGGAGTGGGATTCGAGCCTCTACTTCCAGAGGAGACTGCGCCCTGAACTCGGCCACCCTGACGTATTCGAAAGGTGAGGGGTGATTAGGACGAAATCGTGTGCTCTTTCCGAGGGTCGGTACCGACTCGATGGGCCGAATGGCCTCCTTCTGCACTGGAGGCATTCTATGATTATTTAAACAGGGTGAAAATGGCAGGATCAGGACACAAGGACAAGTTAAGGTCGCAGACCAGAGTAAGTGGCCTATGTAATGGCACATAGAACATGAAAAATAATTAGATAAATACATTTATTGTGGACTGGTGCCGTCTGCTGGCGGAACGGGAGCCGTACGATACGGACATTTTCATTCAGGAGCATTTGAAATTGGAGTGAAATAACTTACGCAAAGTATGTATTTGTTCCGAAACAGTTTATCAAATTAATCAAAAGAACCAAAATGACAAGAACCCAACCAGTGAGCGATGGTGGTATAGTGGTGAGCATAGCTGCCTTCCAAGCAGTTGACCCCCGTTCGATTCCCGGCCATCGCATCAACAAGTTAGAAATTTCTGCCCCGCTTCCTGAGGAAGAGAAGCAGCTTTTCGCTCAGAATTTATGCGCAGGTCCTGCGGGGAATGAAATAAGAATTAACCAATTTTTTAACGGGGTTTCAGTATGGACAGTGTTCGACTATTAACCGCCCCCGCCCCAACCCCACCCCCACCCCCACCCACCCACCAGCGGTCAAACAAAAGCTACAAATCGCAGCATTTTTACTTCGCGCTCACGAAGTGGATCAAACAGAAACACAACAGGCACGTCACAGACCAGGATGGGATTTAAAGCCACGTGTACAGAGCCCAATGGGTTATTGTGCATCACCTTAACCACGTGGTACAGCTGCTTTACTGCATGGCCCTTTAATATCCCTCAATCTGACATCTTTGAGTTTTTTTCGTCGTTGGTTGTAAATAAAACATGAATCTATGAGGGGAAACACTAACTGCTCAGCAGTTGGGCTTGTGGCGCAACGGTAGCGCGTCTGACTCCAGATCACAAGGTTGCGTGTTCAAATCACGTCAGGCTCATCTGTTTTCAGGAATTTATCTATGTGTGGGAATGTTCCGGAAATGACTCTGCTCAAAATCACAATGCTGTTAATTTTTTTTCCGGATATTTCAGATTTGCACGCTCAGTTTATATTTTTGAGCAGTTTCATCCAACATTATCAAACATCAAACATCAGTAAGAATGAACACCAACCCCTCCTCCACAATAGTCCTCAATACCGGTGCCCCGTAAGGCTGCTTAGCCCCGTACTCTACTCCCTGTACACAGACCACTGCATAGCAAAACGTGGTTCCAACTCTATCTACAATTTTGCTGACGATACGACCATAGTGGGCCGGATCTCGAATAACGACGAGTCCGAATACAGGAGGGAGATAGAGAACCTAGTGGAGTGGTGTAGCGACAACAATCTCTCGCTCAATGTCAGCAAAACTAAAGAGCTGGTCATCGACTTCAGGAAGCAAAGTACAGTACACACCCCTGTCAGCATTAACAGGGCCGAGATGGAGATGTTTAGCAGTTTCAAATTCCTAGGAGTGCACATCACCAAAAATCTATCCTGGTCCACTCACGTCGATGCTATCACCAAGAAAGCACAACAGCGCCTAAACTTCCTCAGGAAACTAAGGAAATTTTGCATGTCCACATTAACCCTTACCAAATTTTACAGATGCACTATAGAAAGCATCCTATCGGGCTGCATCACAGCCTGGTATGGCAACTGCACGGCCCAGGACCGCAAGGAACTTCAGAGAGTCGTGAATACCACCCAGTCCATCACACGAACCTGCCTCCCATCCATGGACTCCGTCTACACCTCCCGCTGCTGGGGGGAAAGTGGGCAGCATAATCAAGTATCCCTCCCACCCGGTTTACTCACTTTTCCAACTTCTTCCATCGGGCAGGAGATACAGAAGTCTGAGAACACGGACGAACAGACTCAAAAACAGCTGCTTCTCCACTGTCACCAAACTCCCAATTGACCCTCTTATTGACTGACCTCATTAACACTACAGCCTGTATGCTTCAACCGATGCCAATGCTTATGTAGTTGCATTGCATATCTTGTGTAGCCCTATTATGTATTCTCATGTGTTTTCTTGTATTTTCTTGAATTTTGTTTCATTCCCTTTTCTTCCATGTACTGAATGATCTGTTGAGCTGCTTGCAGAAAAATACTTTTCACTGTACCTCGGTACACGTGACAATAAACAAATCCATTCCATTCCAATCCAATCCATTAGGAAACTCGGCCTGGTGGAGCGTAAAACTCTACATCCCAGGGTCGTGCGCTCCAGCACCAAGTTGGGCGTTTCCATATTACTATCTGAGAGTATTGAACCAAATATTTGGGCAGCACGGCAGCACAGTGGTTAGCACAGCTTCTTCACGTCTCCAAGGCTCCAGTTTCGATTACCGGCTTGCGTCACGTTAAAAATATCTCACCGCTCGTGGGTGAGACCAGAAGTGGTGGGCAGTTAAAAACAAGGATGTCGCCCTTTTCGGACGGAGATGAGGAAATTTCTCACTCTCAGTGAGCTGTGCGACTTTGGAACTCTGCCTCAGGAATCGGCGGAAGCGGATCATTGATTACCTTCAAGGCAGAGATGGGGAAAGTCTTGTTCAGCAAATAAATCAAAGGTTTATCGGGGTTACGTGCAAACATTGCATTCAGCCAGTTACCTGGGTGCACAAGCGTGCGGTTTTGTATTTGATATATCAGTTCCACAGAATGGTGAAACGGTCTTAAAATGTCGTTCTCATTTCTTCACGTGTTCTCCACTGATATATTCGCTGCAATATCTTCTCTGGACACAAATCACGGCAGCACAAGTGGTTCACAGCGCCAGGGTTCCAGGTTCGATTCACTGTCTGTGCGGCGTCTGCACGTTCTGCCCGTATCTGCGCGGGTTTCCTCCGGGTGCTCCGGTTTTCTCCCCACAGTGCGAAGACGTGGATTAGGTGGATTGGCCATGCTAAATTGCCCTTAGTTACCATCCGGAACAGTCTTTATAAATAGAAACCACATTCCGGCCCTGGGTCACGTGTGGAGTTTGCATATTCTTCCCATGTCTGCGTGGGTTTCACCCCCACAACCCACAGACGCTAAATTGGCCCTTAATTGGAAAAGTAGTGTATTCTAAATTTATACAAAAATAAGTATATAGAAACGCATTACTTTTTAGGACACTACGGGTAATTTAGCATGGCCAATCCACCTAACCCGCACATCTTTGGACTGTGGGAAGAAACCGGAGCACCCGGAGGAAACCCACACACACACGGAGTACGTGCAGACTCCGCACAGACAGTGACCCAGCCAGGAATCGAACCTGGGACCCTGGCGCTGTGAAGCACTGATGCTAACCACCATGCTACCGTGCTGAGCTCTCTGCTGTGTAACTGTTCTCTCTGTCGTGGAATTGTGACTCTGCCGGTGACAGTTATTCACTGTGGTTGTCTCAAATCATTCCCTGTTGTGGAAATGTGTTCCCGGTTGTGGAACTATAATCTGTCTGAAGCAGAACCTTTCTCCGCCATTACTGAGACGAAATTCCAATCCCAGATTTATCAAATCTTCTCACGAAAGATTAGTTCAGGCGGCTGGATTCATCGTCCAGAGACAGAACCTTTGGGTTCCTGTTAACAAAACAGTTCGTTCACCTGAACATTCTCAGATAACAATGAGCCGCCCAACGTGGGGCTCGAACCCACGACCCTGGGATTAAGAGTCCCATGCTCTACCGACTGAGCTAGCCGGGCTGCTTCCGAAAGCATCCTTAACCCTCTTCCTGAGGAGCTTAGAAATGCTAAGCAGCGAATTTTGTGTCACATAGTTTCCTAAAATTCTGATTCATTCTTCGGTCGCTGGGAGCAGGGATCGAACCTGCTGGGGAAAGTTCAACACCTTAACCACTCGATCATCGCAGCTATGTTCAGTAGGTCATTCATTAATAATGTGGTCGATATAAAACATTATAAAACCAGCCTGGAATCACTCCAGGAATTTCTTGCATTCCTGCGATGAACGGTGCCCCGGTGTTTATGTGAGGAGCGGTTGAATCGGCCTTAAAAATGACCATTGGATTTGGAGAGAAGCCTCGAGAGACTCGAAATTCCCGGCTCCCCAAACGCACAATTCCACTGATTCAATTGTTTGCGGAAGACAATCTGTTCCATTGGAAATATCCTAGAAGTTCATTTTTGCTTTACATGGAACAGCACCGAACTTCCCAGTCTAGATCCAGATTAAAGCAATTCAATCAGAGAAACTGACAGCACAGAAGGAGACCTGTGCACACCGAATGGTCACGTGGTTACGTGATGACGCATCCACAATGATCAGCTGTTCTCCCCGGATCGCGCTCAGGGCACAAGCCTGGAGCAGCTGCTCAAACAGGAAATACATTATTTTTTGTTACAAGTCCTTGGTCGCCAGTCTTTGAGAGATCAGAATTTCTCCATGGTGCTGGAAGTGGGCAGTATGGCACAAGGGCTTCAGCCCCTCAGCCCGCGACTGACATAGAATCATACTTGCTGACAGCCGAGTTTTCACTCTACTGCTCAGAGTTCCACTTTTCCATCCAAACATTGCAGGGATTTTTTTGGAATATAATTTCTTGTTACATTGTTCATTCAATTCAATTTTGATTAGCTCCCGATGCTTCCACAGTGTCTGTTTGACTTGGATATAGTATAGAATATAACATTATGTATCAATCGGTTCAATACAATTCTGTGGAGGAAATTCTAATTTCGCCAGGAAGACAGACAGAGTCATAGATGTTTGCAGCATGGAAACAGCCCTTCGGCCCAGCTTGTTAATGCCGCCCAGTTTCTATCACTAAGCTAGTCCCACTTGCCCGCATTTGGCCCATATCCCTCTATTCCCAACCTGCCCATGTAACGGTCGAACTGATTTTTAAAAGACATAATGATACCCGCCTCTAGCAATGCCTCTGGCAGCCCGTTCCAGATGCTCCTCATTATTTCATCGACCTCTATGACATCACCCCTCAGCATCCTGCGCTGCAGGTAAAAAAGTCCCAGCCTGTCCAGCCTCTACTTTTCACTCAGACCATCAAGTCCAGGTAGCATCCTTGTAAATTACTTCCGCACACTTTCTAGTTTAACAACATCTTTCCGAAAATAGTCTGACCAGAACTGAACACAATATTTCATGTGTGCTCTTCTCAATGTATTGTACCACTTGAACAAGACGTCCCAACTCTTGTATTCAATATTCTGTCCTTAAAACTGAGCATGCTGAATGCCTTCTTCACCACCCTGTCCACCTGTGACACCACCTTCAAGGAGCTGTGAACCTGTATCCATAGATATGTTTGTTCTGTAATTCTCCCCAACTCCCTACCATTAACTGAGTAGGTCAATCCCTGATTTAATCGACCAAACTGCATCACCTCCCATTGATCCAAATTATACTCTGTCAGAAAATACACATTTCTGTGTATATTGCGGAACTAGCATGAAATTTAGATTCAACAGCCCTGATGAATGAATCATCTAGCACCAATCTGTATACAGATATTAGTAATCCTCTGTCTGATAATCGATTTAAATCACGACACCAGCTTTCGGCAGCAGTTTGGCACCATTAAAACATGCGGCTTCAGAAGCTCCAAAACCGACGCCAGCTTCATCTGGGGCATTGCTGGCAAATTTTGCCTTTCCAGAACCGGCCGCCCAACCGTCAAAACAAGTTAATCAGATGATCTCATTAAACTGTAAGACGTAGGAGCAGAAGCAGGCCATTCGGCCCATCCTCTAAGTTCCACCATTTAACGAGGTTATGATTGTCCTGATATAATCCTCAAACCCACTTTCCCACCTCATCCCCATAACCGTTGATTTCCTTACTGATTAAATCTTGAACATATTAGCTGACCCAGCCTCGACAATCCTATTCGCTTAGAAACGCTATTTCCACAGGTACACGAGACTCTGAGAGAATAAATTACTCATTATTTCTGGTTTAAATGTGAGGCCCCTTACTCTGAGATCATTCCCTCTGGTCCTCGACTCCCCCACATGGGGAAACGACCTCTCAGCATCCACCCTGTCAACCCCCTGAAAATCTATTCAATCAGTGAATTTGAATGGTGGGATTTATTCCCTGTCCCAAAGATTAGTTCAGGCCCCTGGATTCCTAATCCAGTGATATAATCTTTCATCCCTCTGAACAAAAAACAGTTGATTCAGCTCATTATTAAACATCTTAGGCCAGTGGGCCGATGAATGGCAGATGGAGTTCAATTTGGATCAATGTGAGGTGATGCATTTTGGTCGATCAAATCAGGGATTGACCTACTCAGTTAATGGTAGGGAGTTGGGGAGAATTACAGAACAAACAGATCTATGGTACAGGTTCACGGCTCCTTGAAGGTGGTGTCGCAGATGGACAGGGTGGCGAAGAAGGCATTCAGCATGCTAGGGTTTAAGGTCAGAATATTGAATACAAGAGTTGGGACGTCTTGTTGAAGTTGTACAAGACATTGAGAAGAGCACACATGACATATTGTGTTCAGTTCTGGTCAGCCTATTTTCGGAAAGATTTTGTTAAACTAGAAAGAGTGCGGAAGTGATTTACAAGGACACTACCAGGACTTGATGGTCATACCAACAAAAAGGAAGGACGGTAGAAAGAGGGAAAATCGACCGTGGATATCGAAGGAAATAAGGGAGAGTATCAAATTGAAGGAAAAAGCATATAAAGTGGTGAAGATTGCTGGGAGATTAGAGGACTGGGAAATCTTTAGGGGGCAACATAAAGCTACTAAAAAAGCTATAAAGAAGAGTAAGGTAGAGTATGAGAGTAAACTTGCTCAGAATATGAAAACAGACAGTAAATTTTTTACAAATATATAAAACAAAAAAGAGTGGCTAAGGTAAATATTGGTCCTTTAGAGGATGAGAAGGGAGTTTTAATAATGGGAGATGAGAAAATGGCTGAGGAACTGAACAGGCTTTTTGGGTCGGTCTTCACAGATGGAATACAATGTTGACAAATGTGAGGTTATCCATTTTGGTAGGAATAACAGCAAACGGGATTATTATTTAAACGATAAAATATTAAAGCATGCCGCTGTTCAGAGAGACTTGGGTGTGCTAGTGCATGAGTGACAGAAGGTTGGTTTACAAGTGCAACAGGTGATTAAGAAGGCAAATGGAATTTTGTCCTTCCTTGCTAGAGGGATGGAGTTTAAGACTAGGGAGGTTATGTTGCAATTGTATAAGGTGTTAGTGAGGCCACACCTGGTGTATTGTGTTCAGTTTTGGTCTCCTTACTTGAGAAAGGACGTACTGGCGCTGGAGGGTGTGCAGTGGAGATTCACTAGGTTAATCCCAGAGCTGAAGGGGTTGGATTATGAGGAGAGGTTGAGTAAACTGGGACTGTACTCATTGGAATTTAGAAGGATGAGGGGGGATCTTAGAGAAACATTAAAAATTATGAAGGGAATAGATAGGATAGATGCCGGCAGGTTTGCCAGAGGCAGTGGGAGGGGCGGGTACCATTTTGTCTTTTAAAAATCAGTTAGAAAGTTACATGCTGCCCATGTAACTTTCTAACTGATTTTTTGAAAGACAAAGCGATACCTGCCTCTACCAATGGTGGGCACAGAGGGATATGGGCCAAATGCGGGAACGTGGGACTAGCTTAGTGATAGAAACTGGGTGGCATTAACAAGCTGGGCCGAAGGGCTCTTTCCATGCTGCAAACATCTATGACTCTTTGACTCTCTCTGTATTCCTAGCGATATAAATTTCCTCCACAGAATTGTATTGAACCGATTGATACATCATATTTTATTCTATACTTTATCCAAGTCAAAAATACACTGTGTATGCATCGGGAGCGAAACACAATACTAGGATGAGAGCGAATTGAATGAATAATGTTACACGAAATTATATTCCAAAAAATGCAATTCCCTGCAATCTCTGGATGGAAAGGAACTTTGAGCGGAGGAGTGAAAACTCGGCTGTCAGCAAGTTTAAAACGACCACGGCAGGACTCGAACCTGCAATCTTCTGATATCATCATCAAATTCGCCGAAGTCAGACGCCTTATCCATTAGGCCACGAGGTTACCGCCTGTGGTATATGAGCCAATGTTTATCCCATGTGAATAAATACTGTGATCATATCTATTTCCATAGAAACCAGTACAATTCAGAAGGAGGCCATTCACCCCATCGAGTCTGCACTGACCCTCCAATCCTGCACCCCATTCCTGAGAGGGGGGGCGGATTTCAGGGGTTGGAAGTGGGGGGCAGAGTTTCTCCATCGGACCCAATATCCCAGTGGAGGGCAAGTGCGTGAGCCTTCGGAGGGTCAGTACATGTTCGTTGTGCCGAATGGTCTTCTTTTGCACTGTACGGATTCTATGATTCTATGTCAGTAGCGGGCTGAGGCGGTGAAGCCCTTGTGCCATACTGCCCACTCCTGACACCATGGAGAAATTCTGATCTCTCAAAGACTGGCGACCAAGGACTTGTAACAAAAAATAATGTATTTACTGTTTGAGCAGCTGCTCCAGGCTTGTGATCTGAGCGCGATCCGGGGAGAACAGCTGATCATTGTGAATGCGTCATCACGCAATCACGTGACCATTCGGTCTGCACAGGTCTCCTTCTGTGCTGTCAGTTTCTATGATCACAGTAAGAAAGAAGTCTTACAACACCAGTTTAAATTCCAACAGGTTTGTTTCAAACACGAGCTTTCGGAGCGCAGCACCTTCCTCGGGTGAATCCAGGACTTTAACCTGGTGTTGTAAGACTTCTTACTGTGCTCACCCCAGTCCAACGCCGGCATCTCCACTTCACAGTTTCTCTGATTGCATTGCTTTAATTTGGATCTAGACTGGGAAGACTGGACTGGGAAGTTCGGTGCTGTTCTATGTAAAGCAAAAATGAACTTCTAGGATATTTCCAATGTAACTGATTTTCTTTCGCAAACAATTGAATCAGTTGAATTGAGCGTTTAGGGAGCCGGGAATTTCGAGTCTCTCAAGGCCTCTCTCCAAATCCAATGGTAATTTTTATGGCCGATTCAACCGCTCCCCGCATAACCACCGGGGCATCGTTCATCGCAGGATTGCAAGAACTTCCTGGAGTGATTCCAGGCTGGTTATATAATGTTTTATATCGACCACATTATTAATGAATGACCTACTGAACATAGCTGCGATGATCGAGTGGTTAAGTTGTTGGACTTTCCCCAGCAGGTTCGAGCCCTGCTCCCAGCGACCGAAGAATTAATTGGAATTTTAGGAAACTATGTGACACAAAGTTCGCTGCTTAGCAATTCTAAGCTCCTCAGGAGGAGGGTTAATGGCGCTTTTGGCACCAGCCCGGCCAGCTCAGTCGGTAGAGCATGGGACTCTTAATCCCAGGGTCGTGGGTTGGGCGTTGGGCGCATCCTCATTTTACAGTGACACAGCAGGGAGCTCAGTTACTCAGCAGAGAGCACAGTGACACAGCAGGGAGCTCAGTTACTCAGCACAGAGCACAGTGACACAGCAGGGAGCTCAGTTACTCAGCAGAGAGCACAGTGACACAGCAGGGAGCTCAGTTACTCAGCAGAGAGCACAGGGACACAGCAGAGAGAACAGTGACACAGCAGCGAGAACAGTAACACAGCAGAGAGAACAGTCACACAGCAGAGAGCACAGTTACACAGCAGAGAGCACAGTTACACAGCAGGAAATACATTTAATTGCCTATCTTTGTGCAACAGAAAACCCCTTTTTCCTAAATAACCAGTTTGTCCATCTCAGCATCTTGCTGGTTTGCTCGGCACCTTTTCTGTGTGGCATTGTGTGTGTGCCCTGATAGTCTCTTCCTGCTTTTTCTGTGTGTCTTTCTCTGTCTGTTACAGCCGCGCTGATGTTTGTGTTATTGTCCAGCCAGGGTGAGCTTCATAACACGTGGGTTTTCATTGAAGAAAAAAATGGAGCAGGTGCATCGGTATCTGGCTACGGCTGAGCAGTCATTGCGAACAGAGTGGATATACGGAGCAGAGTGGCGCAGCGGAAGCGTGCTGGGCCCATAACCCAGAGGTCGATGGATCGAAACCATCCTCTGCTATTTATATTCTTAGTCACGCCAAAAGCAAACAAGTCGCTATCACCCTGCAGAACATCCGCCTTTTCCTTTCAGTATTCCTTTCAGTGTCAAAGTCTTGCTTCCTGTATGATCCAGACATTGTTCCCAGGAATGAAGCAGACAGCATTACAGCATTGTGACGCTCAAAGTAGCAAAATAGGGAAGCTCGTCAATTGACTCTCTGAGGGAAACAGACAACATCTGCTGTGGTGTGTGAGTATTATCGATGCCAATATCACATCTCCACTGATTGGAGTGAGTTATATTTTATTAACAGTCATGTCATTTGGTAAAGATAGAACCAGGAGTGTTTCAGTGTTTTCAAATTCGTTAACAGCGAGAAGGATTATAGACTAATTTCCAGGAATACCTACAGAGGGGCAATAAGGATATGTAACAATATCCAATAATAAACCACAAGAGAAACCGAGATCAGTTTCCCCTCTAGGACGGATGTGAACAATCCAACCAGGCTATTTACAAAAAGGGAAGATTCCTGCCTCCAGCCACCTCACTTTCTCCAGTTCGAAACCCACGAAATCACGCAAATGCTTCGGATCAATTTATTATTGCGATGGCCGGGAATCGAACCCGGTTCAACTAGCTTGGAAGGCAGCTCTGCTCACCAGGATACCCCCATCACTTACTGTCCAACGTTGAATCCTTTTGATGCTTTGCATTCATTTGATAAATTGTTTCGTAAAAAAAGTCTTACTATGTTTATGTTATTTCACTCCAATTTAAAATGTTCCTGAATGAAAGTGTCCGTGTCGGACGGCTCCCGTTCAGCCAGGAGATGGCACCAGTCCACAATAAATGTATTTATTTCTGATGTTCTGTGTGTCATTACAGAGGACTCTTGCTTTGGCCTCAGACCTTATCTTGTCCTTGTGTCCTGATGCTGCCGTTTAAGAACATAAGAACTAGGAGCAGGAGTCGGCCATCTGGCCCCTCGAGCCTGCTCCGCCATTCAATTAGATCATGGCTGATCTTTTGTGGACTCAGCTCCACTTTCCGGCCCGAACACCATAACCCTTAATCCCTTTATTCTTCAAAAACCTATCTATCTTTACCTTAAAAACATGTAATGAAGGAGCCTCAACTGCTTCATTGGGCAAGGAATTCCATAGATTCACAACCCTTTGGGTGAAGAAGTTCCTCCTAAACTCAGTCCTAAATCTACTTCCCCTTATTTTGAGGCGATGCCCCCTAGTTCTGCTGTCACCCGCCAGTGGAAACAACCTGCCCGCATCTATCCTATCTTTTCCCTTCATAATTTTAAATGTTTCTATAAGATCCCCCCTCATCCTTCTAAATTCCAACGAGTACAGTCCCAGTCTACTCAACCTCTCCTCATAATCCAACCCCTTCAGCTCTGGGATTAACCTAGTGAATCTCCTCTGCACACCCTCCAGCGCCAGTACCTCCTTTCTCAAGTAAGGAGACCAAAACTGAACACAATACTCCAGGTGTGGCCGCACTAACACCTTATACAATTGCAACATAACCACCCTAGTCTTAAACTCCATCCCTCTAGCAATAAAGAACAAAATTCCATTCGCCTTCTTAATCACCTGTTGCACTTGTAAACCAACCTTCTGTGACTCATGCACTAGCACACCCAAGTCTCTCTGAACAGCGGCATGCTTTAATATTTTATCGTTTAAATAATAATCCCGTTTGCTGTTATTCCTACCAAAATGGATAACCTCACATTTGTCAACATTGTATTCCATCTGCCAGACCCGAGCCCATTCACTTAACCTATCCAAATCCCTCTGCAGACTTCCAGTATCCTCTGCACATTTCGCTTTACCACTCATTTTAATGTCATCTGCAAACTTGGACACATTGCATTTGGTCCCCAACTCCAAATCATCTATGTAAATTGTGAACAATTGTGGGCCCAACACGGATCCCTGAGGGACACCACTAGCTACTGATTGCCAACCAGAGAAACACCCATTTATCCCAACTCTTTGCTTTCTATTAATTAACCAATCCTCTATCCATGCTACTACTTTACCCTTAATGCCATGCATCTTTATCTTATGCAGCAACCTTTTGTGTGGCACCTTGTCAAAGGCCTTCTGGAAATCCAGATATACCACATCCATCGGCTCCCCGTTATCTACTGCACTGGTAATGTCCTCAAAAAATTCCACTAAATTAGTTAGGCATGACCTGCCTTTAACGAACCCATGCTGCGTCTGCCCAATGGGACAATTTCTATCCAGATCCCTCGCAATTTCTTCCTTGATGATAGATTCCAGCATCTTCCCTATTACCGAAGTTAAACTCACTGGCCTATAATTTCCTGCTTTCTGCCTACCTCCTTTTTTAAACAGTGGCGTCACGTTTGCTAATTTCCAATCCACCGGGACCACCCCAGAGTCTAGTGAATTTCGGTAAATTATCACTAGTGCATCTGCAATTTCCCTAGCCATCTCTTTTAGCACTCTGGGATGCATTCCATCAGGGCCAGGAGACGTGTCTACCTTTAGCCCCATTAGCTTGCCCATCACTCCCTCCTTAGTGATAATAATCTTCTCAAGGTCCTCACCTGTCATAGCCTCATTTCTATCAGTCGCTGGCATGTTATTTGTGTCTTCCACTGTGAAGACCGACCCAAAAAACCTGTTCAGTTCCTCAGCCATTTCCTCATTTCCCATTATTAAAACTCCCTTCTCATCCTCTAAAGGACCAATATTTACCTTAGCCACTCTTTTTTGTCTTATATATTTGTAAAAACTTTTACTGTCTGTTTTTATATTCTGAGCAAGTTTACTCTCATACTCTATCTTACTCTTCTTTATAGCTTTTTTAGTAGCTTTCTGTTGCCCCCTAAAGATTTCCCAGTCCTCTAATCTCCCAGCAATCTTCACCACTTTATATGCTTTTTCCTTCAATTTGATACTCTCACTTATTTCCTTAGATATCCACGGTCGATTTTCCCTCTTTCTTCCGTCCTTCCTTTTTGTTGGTATAAACCTTTGCTGAGCACTGTGAAAAATCGCTTGGAAGGTTCTCCACTGTTCCTCAACTGTTCCACGATAAAGTCTTAGCTCCCAGTCTACCTTAGCTAGTTCTTCTCTCATCCCCTTGTAATCTCCTTTGTTTAAACACAAAACACTAGTATTTGATTTTACTTTCTCACCCTCCATCTGTATTTTAAATTCCACCATATTGTGATCGCTCCTTCCGAGAGGATCCCTAACTAAGAGATCATGAATCAATCCTGTCTCATTACACAGGACAAGATCTAGGACCGCTTGTTCCCTCGTAGGTTCCATTACATACTGTTTTAGGAAACTATCGCGGATACATTCTATAAACTCCTCCTCACGGTTGCCTTGACCGACCTGGTTAAACCAATCGACATGTAGATTAAAATCCCCCATGATAACTGCTGTACCATTTCTACATGCATCAGTTATTTCTTTGTTTATTGCCTGCCCCACCATATCGTTACTATTTGGTGGCCGATAGACTACTCTATATTTACACCCTGTTTAAGTAATTATAGAATCCCTCCAGGGCAGAAGGAGACCATTCGGCCCATCCAGTCTGCACTGACCCTCAGAAAGCGCCCCCCCCCCCCCAACTCGGCGCAATCCCCTCCGAACCGTTTGGATACATCATGTCGCAGTCTCCTCTGGAGAGCAGGGTTCGAATCCCACTCCTGACATTGACATTGATTCTCAGCTGCGATAAAACGCCAGGGTCCCGGGTTCAAATCCCGCACGAGCCCGGATGGTGTCATTGACTGAAATCGGGAAATTCAGGGAAGTTGTTGCTGCGAATAAATCACTGCAGAACACGTGAAGAAACGGTCACGGTATTTAAAGGTCGTTTGATCATGGTGTGGGATTCTGAATGTATCCTCAAGTAAAAACAGACGCACGCTTGTGCATCCACGCCGCTGGCTGAATACAATGGTTACTTGGATCCGATAAACCTTTGATTTGAGTAACGCGCTTGCGGGATGAGGTGGCCGAGTGTTCAGGCGACGGACTGCTAATCCATTGTCCTGTGGGAGCGCATCCCATCATCATCGAATTTTCATCCTGTTTTCTGGTCTGGCAGCAGCTGTGGAGAGGGAAACAGAGAATGGGAAGCCGGGTCATACTGGACTGGAAACAGTAACTCTGTTTCTCTCTACACAGATGCTGCCAGACCAGCCGAGTTATCCAACATTGTCTATTTCTATTTCAGGATTTTGTGACGAATCTCCAGAGCGGCTTTGTGCTCGGCGTTTCTATTTACATATTTCTGTATAAATTTAGAGTACCCTACTTTTCCAATTAATGAAATGAAAATTGCTTATTATCACGAGTAGGCTTCAATGAAGTTACTGTAAAAAGCCCGTAGTCGCCACATTCCGGCGCCTGTTCAGGGAGGCTGAATCGAACCGTGCTGCTGGCCTGCTTGGTCTGCTTTAAAAGCCAGCGATTTAGCCTGGTGAGCTAAATCAGCCCCTGGCTAAATTAAGGGCCAATTTAGCGTGGCTAATCCACATACCTTGCACATCTTTGGGTTGTGGGGGTGAAACCCACGCAGACATGGGAAGAATATGCAAACTTCACACGGGCAAAGACCCAGGGCCGCAGTGAGGTTTCTATTTATAAAGACTGGTCCCGTATGGTAACTAAGGGCAATTTAGCATGGCCAATCCACCTAATCCACGTCTTCGCACTGTGGGGAGAAAACCGGAGCACCCGGCGGAAACCCACTCAGACACGGGCAGAAGGTGCAGACTCCGCAAAGACAGTGAATCGAACCTGGAACCCTGGCGCTGTGAACCACTTGTGCTGCCGTGATTTGTGCCCAGAGATTTTATTGCAGCGAATATATTAGTGGAGAACACGTGAAGAAATGAGAACGACATTTTAAGACGGTTTCACCATTGTGTGGAACTGATAGATCAAATACAAAACTGCACGCTTGTGCACCCAGGTAACTGGCTGAATGCAATGTTTGCACGTAACCCCGATAAACCTTTGATTTATTTGCTGAACAAGAATTTCCCCATCTCCGCCTTGAAGGTCATCAATGATCTGCTTCCGCCGATTCCTGAGGCAGAGTTCCAAAGTCGCACAGCTCACTGAGAGTGAGAAATGTCCTCATCTCCGTCCAAAAAAGGCGACATCCTTGTTTTTAACTGCCCACCACTTCTGGTCTCGCCCACGAGCAGTGAGATCTTTTTAACGTGACGCAAGCCGGTAATCGAAACTGGGGCCTTGGAGACGTGAAGAGGCTGTGCTAACCACTGTGCTACCGTGCTGCCCAAACAGTTGGTTCAATACTCTCAGATAGTAATTTGGAAACGCCCAACTTGGTGCTCGAACGCACGGCCCTGGGATGTAGAGTTTTACACTCCACCAACTATGCTGGCCGAGTTTCCTAATGGATTGGATTGGAATGGATTTGCTTATTGTCACGTGTACCGAGGTACAGTGAAAAGTATTTTTCTGCAAGCAGCTCAACAGATCATTCAGTACATGGAAGAAAAGGGAATGAAACAAAATTCAAGAAAATTACAAGAAATCACATGAGAATACATAATTGGGCTACACAAGATATGCAATGTAATTACATAAGCATTGGCATCGGTTGAAGCATACAGGTGTAGTGTTAATGAGGTCAGTCAATAAGAGGATCATTTAGGAGTTTGGTGACAGTGGGGAAGAAGCTGTTTTTGAGTCTGTTCGTGCGTGTTCTCAGACTTCTGTATCTCCTGCCCGATGGAAGAAGTTGGAAAAGTGAGTAAGCCGGGTGGGAATAATCCTTGATTATGCTGCCCACTTTCCCCCCAGCAGCGAGAGGTGTAGATGGAGTCCATGGATGGGAGGCAGGTTTATGTAATGGACTGGGTGGTATTTACGACTCTCTGAAGTTCCTTGCGGTCCTGGGCCAAGCAGTTGCCATACCAGGCTGTGATGCAGCCCGATAGGATGCTTTCTATAGTGCATCTGTAAAGGTTGGTAAGGGTTAATGTGGACATGCCGAATTTCCTTAGTTTCCTGAGGAAGTATAGGCGCTGTTGTGCTTTCTTGGTGATAGCATCGACGTGAGCGGACCAGGACAGATTTCTGGTGATGTGCACCGCTAGGAATTTGAAACTGCTATCCATCTCCATCTGGGCCCCGTTGATGCTGACAGGGGTGTGTACAGTACTTTGCTTTCTGAAGTCGATGACCAGCTCTTGAGTTTTGCTGGCATTGAGGGAGAGATTGTTGCCGCTACACCACTTCACTAGGTTCTCTATCTCCCTCCTGTATTTGAACTCGTCGTTATTCGAAATCCGGCCCACTATGGTCGTATCATCAGCAAACTTGTAGATAGATTTGGAACCAAGTTTTGCCACGCAGTCGTCTGTGTACAGGGAGTAGAGTAGGGGGCTAAGTACGCAGCCTAGCGGGGCACCGGTATTGAGGACTATTGTGGAGGAGGTGTTGGTGTTCATTCTTACTGATGTTTGATGTTTGATAATGTTTGATGGAACTGCTCAAAAAATAAACTGAGCGGGTAAATCTGAAATATCCGGAAAAAATTACCGGCATTGTGATTTTGAACGGAGTCACTTGGGGAACATTCCCACACAGAGATAAATTCTTGAAACCAGCTGCAGAAAAGCGGTCGTGATTTGAACACGCAACCTTCTGATCTGGAGTCAGACGCGCTACTGTTGCGCCACAAGACCAACTGGTGAGCAATTAGTGTTTCCCCTCATAGATTCAAGTTTTATTTACACCCAACGGCGAAAAAAACTCAAAGAAGTCAGATATTAAAGGGCCATGAAGTAAAGCAGCTGTACCCCGTGGTTAAGGTGATGCAAAATAACCCATTGTGCTCTGTACACGTGGCTTCAAATCCCATCCTCGTCTGTAACGTGCCTGTTGTGTTTCTGTTTGGTCCACTTCGTGAGCGCGAAGTAAAAATGCTGCGATTTTTAACTTTTGTTTGACGGTGGGTGGGTGGGTGGGGGTGGGGGTGGGGGCGGTCAATAGTCGAACACTGTCCATACTGAAACCCCGTTAAAAAATTGGTAAATTCTTATTTCATTCCCCGCCGGACTTGCGCTAAAATTCTGAGCGAAAAGTTGTTTATCTTACTCAGGAAGTGGGGCAGAAATTTCCAACTTGTTTTTGCGATGGCCGGGAATCGAACCCAGGTCAACTGCTTGGAAGGCAGCTATGCTCACCACTATACCACCATCGCTCACTGGTTGGGTGCTTGTCCTTTTGGTTTTTTAGATTAACTTGATAAATTTTTTCGTAACAAATACTGACTTTGCGTAAGTTATTTCACTCCAATTTAAAATGCTCCTGAATGAAAGTGTCCGTGTCACACGGTTCCCGTTCATCAGCCGATGGCACCAGTCCACAATAAATGTATTTATCTAATTATTTTTCATGTTCTATGTGTCATTGCATAGGCCACTTACTCTGGCTTGCGACCTTAACTTGTCCTTGTGTCCTGATGCTGCCATTTTCACCCTGTTTAAATAATAATAGAAAGCCTCCAGTGCGGAAGGTGGCCAATCGGCCCATCGAGTCGGTACCGACCCTCGGAAAGAGCACCCGATTTCGTCCTAATCGCACCTAACCTTTCGAATATGTCAGGACAGCCGAGATCAGGGCGCAATTTCCTCTGGAGGTCAGGGTTCGAATTCCACTGCTGTCATTGACTTTTCCTCCGCGAGGCACCATCCAAACCTGGAACCCCTCCCTAACAGCACTGTGTGAGTACATATACCATATGGACTTGCAGCCGTTCCAGAATCACCCCACTGCCCCCCTCATTCTCAAGGACAATTAATGTTAGATTTTAAATGTTTGGCCGAATCAGAGACAGCCACAGCCAGAGAGATCTGCAATAACCCTGAGGGCAGGAAAGACAACTCATTGTCCTTTGACCCAAAAACAAAATACTGCGGATGCTGCAAATCTGAAACAAAGACAGAAAATGCTGGAAATATTCAGCTGATCCGGCAGCTTCTGTGGGGAGAGAAACAGGTCATTGCAATGAAAGGTCAGGGTGTGAAATGTTAACTATTTCTCTTTTCACAGATACCGAAAGCATTACCAGTGTTCATAGAATTATAGAATTTACAGCGCAGAAGGATGTCATTCGGCCCATCAAGTCTGCACCGGCTCTTGGAAAGAGGTCCGGCTCCTGGAAAGATCCACCCCAACCCCAAAAATTGGGCTCGTCTGGGATTTGAACCCGGGACCTCTCTCATTTTACCGCAAGTCTCTAAGCGAGAATCATACCCGTAGACCAACGAGCCGACCTGCTACTCCTTCTGATTAAGTGAACATCGTCACACTCTGTAACTTAGTGCGTGAAAGTGTCTGTTCCCCAAATAAAAATATGGATTAAAAACCCAGCCCAGCCATATTCCGTTTGACCATCTGTGCGATTGACAACTTCCATAACAGTGGGAAATGTGTTGGTTTCTAGTCGAAAGGTATGCCTTTTGCAGGTTTCAATTCACTGGAATATCTGTAGAGATTGTAACGCGAGGACTGATTTCAGCTGTCATCATCCAGTTGTTAAATCTTTCCACTAGAAATCCATTGGATTTTCCACTTTGACTTGAGTGCTGCTCCCAGAGGATCTGTTCAGTGTTTTCAAAAATGTTTTATTTTGAATCCACTATGTCCAGAGAATTGTGACGCTGAAATTGCTCACACTTCTCTCCATTGTTATCTGTTCTGCAGGTATTGACCGAACCGTCAAATGGAGCCATGCTCACAGGGCTGTGAGAGAGGCTTTCTTTCAGGTTGTTGGCCTCCTTTGGTCCATCACCAGCAACCGGATGTCTGCAGAGTACCTCGGAATGTCGAGCCCCTCTTCCCAAGATGGAATTAATCAGGGACAAGGTGTTGGTTGAAGAGCAAATCAACGGTCTGAAGATTTGGTCTGAAATTCCTGGAGTTTTGTGAAGAGAACAAAATTGTGGAGCAATGAGACAATAGCAGGATAGAAGTTTGGGGATATTATCCAGTCTGTGCTGGGAGGGCTGCGGGAAGGAAGTTGTCTTGTCTGCCTACCAAAGCTGAATGTTAGGATAGAGGTGGTGATCAGATTCCGAGAGGAGAGTGAAATTCTTTCACTGAGTATCAAGTTTACAGTGAGGTTGAGGGTCTTGAGTTACAGGAAGGGTAACTTCGTGAGGTGCAACAAATTATATCTTCATTGTCATTTCATTTGAAACTAAATGTGCCTTTCCTATTTTTGAACCCCAGCCAGAGTCCTGTATCAGAGTGCTAAACTTCTCCAAGCCGCTGGGGGGTCAAGGAGCTTCTCATTGCTGCATTGATAAGTTTTCTGCGATCAAGAAAGACCGAACTGCCGCCTACCTGTTCCTCACACGAAGGTATTGAGAGACTAAGACCTGAGCGGCGTGATGGATCCAATTAGACAGTTGTATCGTGGCGACTGGAATCTCTTTCCACGCCTGCTTGTGGTGCTGCTTTCACAGAAAAGTAGCCGAATAACCCCTCTAGTGTGCAAACAGGAGGACTTTCCTCCAGGAAAGGAGGCAGAAAAGGATTCTGGGAGAGGTCAACTGAGTCACCTCGACAATCCAACCAGGCAGGCTATTTACGAGAAGGGAAGAGGCATTTTGCTCGGCGCCCTGGTATGAATATTAATTCATTAACCGGAGGCAGTGAGCAGATTAACCAGTCATGGACATGCCTTCTGCCTGTGGGGTCCTGGGTTGCGAATTTAACCAGGAATCTCATGGCCTGAGACCACCGCTTCGCCATTGAATGGGAGGTCTGGATCATCCTGGAGTTGAACATTATGCTGGAGAAACGTAACCACCTGGAGGAAAAGTTAATGTCAGGAGTGGGATTCGAACCCACGCTTCCAGAGGAGACTGCGACCTGAACACAGCGCCCGCGACCGCTCGGCCATCCTGACGCGGTATGGCAAAAGATATGCTCCGTGCACAAATCGATTTAATTTGTATCTTCATTGTCATTTCATTTCAAACTAGATGTACTTTTCCTATTTTTCAACCCCAGCCAGAGTCCTGTATCTGAGTGCCATCCTTTTCCAAGCCGCTGGGGGGTCCAGGAGCTTCTCATTGCTGCATTGATCAGTTTGCTCCAATCAACAAAAACCGAACTGCCGCCGACCTGTTCCTCACACGAAGATATTGAGAATCTGAGATCTGAGCGGCGGGAAGGATCCAATGAGACAGTTGCATCCTGGCGACTGGAATCTCTCTCCACAGCTGCTTCTGTGGCTGCTTTCACAGACAAGTAGCCAAAGAACCCGTTCAGTGTGCAAAGTGGAGGAAGTTCATCCAGAAAAGGCGGCACAAGAGGATTCTGGGAGAGGTCTTCTGAGTCACCTCGACAATCCAATCAGCCAGACTATTTACAACAAAAGAAGATGAGTTTTACCCGGTGTCCTGGGATCAATACTAATTCCTCAACCAGAGTCACTGAACAGGACATTCAGTCTTGAACTGGGCTTCTGCCTGTGGGATCTTCCTGTGCGGATTCCAGCAGGAATCTCATGTCCTGAAGCCTCTGCTTCCCCATTCAATGAGAGGTGTTGGATCTCCCTGGAGTTGAGCGTTTTGCTGGAGAAACTTAACCTCGTTGAGGTATTGACCGAACCGTCTAATGGAGCCATGCTCACAGGGCTGTGAGGGAGGCTTTCTTTCAGGTTGTTGGCCTCCTTTGGTCCATCACCAGCAACCGGATGTCTGCAGAGTACCTCGGAATGTCGAGCCCCTCTTCCCAAGATGGAATTAATCAGGGACAAGGTGTTGGTTGAAGAGCAAATCAACGGTCTGAAGATTTGGTCTGAAATTCCTGGAGTTTTGTGAAGAGAACAAAATTGTGGAGCAATGAGACAATAGCAGGATAGGAGTTTGGGGATATTATCCAGTCTGTGCTGGGGGGGCTGCGGGAAGGAAGTTGTCTTGTCTGCCCACCAAAGCTGAATGTTCGGATTGTGGTGGTGATCAGATTCCGAGAGGAGAGCGAAATCCTTTCACTGAGTTTCAAGTTTACAGTGAGGTTGAGGGTCTTGAGTTACAGGAAGATATAGACGGGATGGTCAAATGGGCAGAAAAATGGCTGATGGATTTTAACTCTGAATAATAAGATCTGATGCCTTTGGTCGGGGATTTCGGCAGTAACTTCATTGCAGTGTTAAGATAAACAATAAAGTATATTATTTTATTATAGGATTAATGTGAATGGCCTGACAGTGGGAAGCCCATAGGAACAAAGGGACCTTGGAGTGTTTGTCCATAAATCTCTGAAGGCAGAAGGGCTGGTTAATAGGCTGCTGGCAAAGGCATCTGGGATATTTGTCTTTATCAATCGGGGCATGGATTACAAAATCAGACAGGTCATGTTGGAGTTGTGTAGAATGTTGGTGAGGCCATAGTTGGAGTACCGTGTGCAATTCTGGTCACCATATGACAGGAAATATGTGACTGCACTGAATGGGGTGCAGATATGATTCAGCCGGATTTTACTGGGGATGGAAACTTTGAGATTTGAAGAGAGGTTGGATAGGCATGTTTTTTTCTCTTGCTTGAACAGAGATGACTGAGGGGTGATCTGTTCGAGGGGTGCTATATTATGATAGGTATAGACAGGGCGGATAGGGAGCACCTGTTCCCCTCAGGAGAAGGGTCAGTCACGAGGGGACATTGCATTATTCTGTGATTTTGTTACAGATGAAATCTTGGAGGTATTGCTGCCGTATTCCCAGACGGCGGAGGTCCAATTCTTAGAGAAAAAGCTTCCATCGAGGACGGGGTTCTCAATAGGAACAAACTGGATGTCTGGGACGTTAGAAATTGCTGAAAACTGATTCACTTTTATTCATTGTTGAGCCTAGAATATACACGTGGATTGTAGCTGTCCATTAAAACAAAAATAGAGTTCGGAAGTTTCTGGCCAGTAAGTTCACAATGTCCACCGTACATCACTCATGATCATCAAGTGCAACAAATTTTATCTTCATTGTCATTTCATTTGAAACTAAATGTGCCTTTCCTATTTTTGAACACCAGCCAGAGTCATGTATCAGAGTGCCAACCTTCTCCAAGCCGCTTGGGTGAAGGAGCTTCTCATTGCTGCATTGATCAGTGTTGTGCGATCAACAAAGGCCGAACTGCCGCATATCTGTTCCTCACACGAAGGTATTGAGAGACTAAGACCTGAGCGGCGTGATGGATCCAATTAGACAGTTGCATCGTGGTGACTGTCATCTCTCTCCACAGCTGCTTCTGGTGCTGCTTTCACAGACCAGTTGCCGAATAACCCCTCCAGTGTGCAAACAGGAAGACGTTCCTCCAGGAAAGGCGGCAGAAAAGGATTCTGGGAGAGGTCAACTGAGTCACCTCGACAATCCAACCAGACAGGCTATTTACGAGAAGAGAAGAGGAATATTGCTCGGCGCCCTGGTATGAATATTAATTCCTTAACCGGAGACAGTGAGCAATCTGCAATCTGCAGTGAGCAACCAGTCATGGACAGGCCTTCTGCCTGTGGGGTCCTGGGTTGCGAATTTAACCAGGAATCTCATGTCCTGAGACCACCGCTTCCCCATTGAATGGGAGGTCTGGTTCATCCTGGAGTTGAACATTATGCTGGAGAAACGTAGCCACCTAGAGGAAAAGTAAATGTCAGGAGTGGGATTCGAACCCACGCCTCCAGAGGAGACTACGACCTTAACGCAGCGCCTTAGACCGCTCGGCCATCCTGACCCGCTACGGCAAAAGGTATGCTCCGTGCACAAATCGATTTAAGTTGTATCTTCATCGTCATTTCATTTCAAACTAGATGTACTTTTCCTGTTTTTCAACCCCAGCCAGATTCCTGTATCTGAGTGCCATCCTTGTCCAAGCCGCTGGGGGGTCAAGGAGCTTCTCATTGGTGCATTGATCAGTTTTTTGCGATCAACAAAGACCGAACTGCCGCCGACCTGTTCCTCACACGAAGATATTGAGAGTCTGAGATCTGAGCATTGGCAAGGATCCAATGAGACATTTGCATCCTGGCGACTGGAATCTCTCTCCACAGCTGCTTCTGTGGCTGCTTTCACAGACAAGTAGCCAAAGAACCCGTTCAGTGTGCAAACTGGAGGAAGTTCATCCAGAAAAGGCGGCACAAGATGATTCTGGGAGAGGTCTTCTGAGTCACCTCGACAATCCAATCAGCCAGACTATTTACATCAAAAGAAGAGAGTTTTACCCGGTGTCCTGGGATCAATATTAATTCCTCAACCATAGTCACTAAACAGGCCATTCAGTCTTGAACTGGGCTTCTGTTTGTGGGATCGTGGTGTGCGGATTCCAGCTGGAATCTCAGGGCCTGAAACCTCTGCTTCCACGTTGAATGAGAGGTGTTGGATCTCCTTGGAGTTGAGCATTTTGCAGGAGAAACTGAACCTCGTTGAGGAAAAGTGAATGACAGAATTGGGATTCGAACCCACGCCTCCAGAGAAAGCTGCGACCATAACGCTGCGCTTTCGACCGCTCGGCCATCCTGACGCGCTATGGAAAAGGATATGCTACGTGCACAAATCGATTCAAATTCTTTCTTCATCGCCATTTCATTTCAAACGAGATGTGCTTTTCCTGTTTGCTCCATTTAACAAAGACAGAACTGACGCCGACCTGTTCCTCATACGAAGGTATTGAGAGTCTGAGACCTGAGCGGCGTGATGGATCCAATTAGACAGTTGCATCCTGGCGACTGGAAACTCTCTCCACAGCTGCTTCTGGTGCTGCTTTCACAGACAAGTAGACAAATAACTCCTCCCGTGTCCAAACAGGAGGAAATTCATCCAGGACAGGAGACGGAAAAGGATTCTGGGTGAATTCAACTTCGTCACCTGCCAATCCAACCAGCCAGACTATTTCCAAGAAGAGAAGAGGAAATTTATCCGGAGTCCTTGGTGATTATTAATTCCTCATTGCAACTTCTTCATGCACACGTTTGAACAAGACTTCCTCACCACACAGGACCTGCAACCGTTGTTGTACACCAGATACATCGATGACATTTTGTTCCCATGGACCCACAGCGATGAATAACTGAAACAACTACACGATGAGATCAATAAATTCCATCCCACCATCAGACTCACCATGGACTATTCTCCAAATTCTGTTGCATTCTTGGACACACTCATCTCCATCAAGGACCGTCACCTCAGCACTTTGTTTTACCGCAAGCCCACAGACAACCTCACGATGCTCCACATCTCCAGCTTTCAAACGAAACACATTAAAGAAGCCAGCCCCTATGGACAAGCCCTCCGTATACACAGGATCTGCTCAGACGAGGAGGAGCGTAACAGACTCCTACAGATGCTGAAATATGCTCTCGTACGAACGGGATATGTCGCTCGACTCATCGATCGACAGTTCCAACGCGCCACAGCAAAAAACCGCATCGACCTCCTCAGAAGACAAACACGGGACACCACTGTCAGAGTACCCTTCGTCGTCCAGTACGTTCCTGGGGCAGAGAAACAATGACACATCATCAATGAAGATGAACATCTTGCCAAGGTCATCCCCACACCCCCACTACTGGCCTTCAAGCAACCGGCATCCTCAAACAAACCATTGTTTGCTGCAAATTACCCAGCCTTCAGAACAGCAACCACGACACCACACAACCCTGCCAGGGCAATCTCTGCAAGACATGCCAGATCATCGACTTGGATACCACCATTACATGTGGTAACACCACCCACCAGGTACACGGCGCATACTCGTGCGACTCGACCAATGTAGTCTACCTCTTGCACTGCAGGAAAGGATGTCCTGAAGTGTGGTACATTGGCGAGACCATGCAGACACTGCAACAACGAATGAACGCGCATCGTGCGACAATCACCAGGCAGGAATGTTCCCTTCCAGTCGGGGAACACTTCAGCAGTCAAGGGCAGACAGCCTCTGATCTCTGGGTAAGCATTCTCCAAGGCGGTCTTCAGGACACGCGACAACGCAGAATTGCCGTGCTAGAACCTATAGCTAAGTTCCGCACGCATGAGCGCGGCCTCAACAGGGATCTTGGATTCATGTCGCATTACATCCACCCCCCCACCATCTGGCCTGGACTTGCAAAATCCCACCAACCGTTCTGGCTTGAGACAATTCACACCTCTTTAACCTGTGATTATCCCTCTCCCTGGATCTGTAATGATTCGATTACCTGCAAATGCTCACATTCCAAGCATTGTCCAGCATCTCTGACTTTGTCTATATAAATGTTTTTGGAACATACCTCGCCATTCACCTGAGGAAGGAGCTGTGCTCCGAAAATTCGAGTTTGAAACAAACCTGTTGGACTTTAACCTGGTGTTGTAAGACTTCTTACTGTGCTCACCCCAGTCCAACGCCGTCATCTCCACATCTAAATTCATCGTCATTTCTATTCAAACAAGATATGCTTTTCCTTCTTTTGAACCCCAGCCAGAGTCCTGTATCTGAGTGCCATCCTTGTCCAAGCCGCTGGGGGTTAAGGAGCTTTTCATTGCTGCATTGATCAGTTTCCCTCAATCAACAAGGACCGAATTCCCGCTCCACCTGTTCATCACCAGAAGATATTGAGAGTTTGAGATCTGAGCGACGTGAAGTATGCAATTGGAGAGTTGCATTCTGGCGACTGGAATCTCTCTCCATAGCTGCTTGCGGTGCTGCTTTCACAGACAAGTAGCCAAAGAACCCCTCCAGTGTCCAAACAGGAGAACGTTTTACCAGTAGAGGCGGCAAAAGAGAGTTCTGCGAGAAGTCAACTTCGTCACATCGACTGTACTGTGGGTAGCTGAAGAAGAGGTGTCAAAGAGCGGATCAGACAGAAAGCAAAAGTTTGATTATAATAAAGAAAAAGGCTGATGTGTTCTGGGTGATAGCGACGTGTTTGCTTTTGGTGTGAATGAGAAAATCAATAGCAGAGGATGGTTTCGATCCACCGACTTCTGGGTTAGGGGCCCAGCACGCTTCCGCGGCGCCACTCTGTTCGCGTTTGATTTTCCCAGGGTCGGACTTGAGGCAAAGTTTGAAGAAATCAGTAATAGGTTGATCAATGGTGCCAGAGAGGTGAAACTGCCGACCCGAACTTCCTTCTCCGAAGGTGATTCCAGTCACTCCCCACTTTCCCATCAGAGCAACGTCACAAAAGAAATCACAGCACCTTCACAGAACAACCATTCAGCACGAAAGTAAATATCTGAACTATGCTGACCAGAATCAGTCTGCTCAAACGTGTGTCCTTGCTGAAAGAACAAATGAGAAAGTGAATAGTTGTCTAACTACGGAAGGGCAGTAATGTCGTAGCTCCTGGTTAAGGCAGCAGAGTGCCGCAGCGGAAGCGTGCTGGGCCGTTACACCGAGGTCGAGGAAACGGGGCTATTCTCGGCTATTTACATACTCCCTCTCATCAAAAGTAATCATAACGCCCGTTCCTGTTTGCTTTGCAGCAAATACCTATCAGAATCTTTCTTGCAGGCTCAGCCCGACATTAGTCCCGGGAATGAAGGAGACAGCATGACACATAACAACATTGTAAAGCTCACAAATAGGGAACCAGAGGGAAAATGCTTTAAAGTCTCAGAAGGTCTGACAACATGTGTCGGGAGAGAAAACAACTAACGTTTCGAGTCCAGGTGACCCTTTGTCAAATCTGGATTGTAAACGTTATCCAGTTGTACCCCACAAAGGAGCAATATTTATACATACTTATGTATGTGTTCTGGTGGTCAGGGGGGTTGTTGGGTTATGGGTATAGGGTGGATACGTGGGTTTGAGTAGGGTGATCATGGCTCGGCACAACATTGAGGGCCGAAGGGCCTGTTCTGTGCTGTACTGTTCTATGTTCTATGTTATGTCCCTGAATGTCTCACAATAAGGAAATAAAGCATTAACGAACAATAAATCACAATAGAAACCGAGTTCCCAACTTCCCCTCTCGGACGGATGTGAACAATCCAACCAGCCAGACTATTTACAACAAGAGAAGTCGAATTTCACCCGGAATCCTGGGATGAATATTAATTCCTCAACCAGAGTCCCTGAAGGAGAATATCGAGTCATTAACTGGGCTTTCGCCTGCCGGACTTGCTGTGCGTATTTAAGCAGTAATCTCCTGAGAACAAAGCTTTGCCTTTGAAAGCGATATTTTTTATCTTTCTGAGGTTGAAAATCTTGCCGGAGAAATCTAACCTCGTGGAAGAAAACTCAATATCAGGAGTGGGATTCGAACCCACGTCTCCAGAAGAGACTGCGACCTGAACGCAGCGCCTTAGACCGCTCGGCCATCCTGATGCGCTGTCATTTAAATTAAGATCCGTGCACAAATCGACTTAAATTCTATCCTCATCGTCAGTTCTATTCCAACAACATCTGCTTTTCCTACTTTTGAACCCCAGCCAGAGTCCTGTATCTGAGTCCCATCCCTGTCCAAGCCGCTGGGGGTAAGGAGCTTCTCATTGCTGCATTGATCACGTTGCTCCAATCAACAAGGACCAAATTCCCGGTCTTTCTGATCCTCACAGGAAGATAATGAGAGTCGAAGATCTGAGCGACGTGAAGTATGCAATTGGAGAGTTGCATTCTGGCGACTGGAATCTCTCTCCACAGCTGCTTCCTGTGCTGCTTTCACAGACAAGCAGCCGAAGAACCCCACCAATACCCAAACAGGAGAACATTCATCCAGTGGAGGCGGCAAAAGAGTATTTGAGAGAAGTCACCTTAGTCACCTCCATTGTACTGTGGGGAGATGAAGAACAGGTGTCAAAGAGCGGATCAGACTGAAAGCAAAAGTTTGATGCTAATAAAGAAGAAGGCGGATGTTCTGCTGGGTGCTCGTGACTTGTTTGCTTTTGGTGTGAGTGAGAAAATAAATAGCAGAGGATGGTTTTGATCCAGCGACTTCTAGGTTATGGGCTCACCAGGCTTGCGCAGCGCCACTCTGGTCGTGGTTGATGCCCTCCGTAGTCGTACTTGAGGCAAAGTTTGAAGAAATCAGTAACAGGCTGATCAATGTTCCCAGAGAGGTGAAGCTGCCGCCCCGAACTTCCTTCTATGAAGGTGATTCCAGTCACTCCCCACTTTCCCATCAGAGCAACGTCACAGAAGAAATAACATCGCCTTCACAGAACAATCATTCAGCACGAAAGTAAAATATCTGAACTATGCTGACCAGAATCAGTCTGCTCAAACGTCTGTTCTTGTTGGAAGAACAAATGAGAAGGTGAATAGTTGTCTGGCTACCGAAGGGCAGTAATGTCGCAGCTCCTGGTTAAGGGAGCAGAGTGCCGCAGCGAAAGCGTGCTGGGCCGTTACACCGAGGTCGAGGAAACGGGGCTAATCTCGGCTATTTACATTCTCCCTCTCATCAAAAGTGATCATTGCGCACGTTCCTGTTTGCTTTGCAGCAAATACCTATCAGAATCTTTCTTGCAGGCTCATCCTGACATTAGTCCCAGGAATGAAGGAGACAGCATGACACGTTACATCATTGTAAAGGTCACAAATAGGGAACCACAGTGAAAATGCTTTAAAGTCTCAGCAGGTCTGACAGCATGTGTAGAGAGAGAAAACAACTAACGTTTCGAGTCCAGGTGACCCTTTGAGAAATCTGGATTGGAAACGTTACCCAGTAGTACCCCACAGAGGAGCAATATAGATACATACTGATGTCCGTGAATAGCTCACAATAAGGAAATAAAGCATTATCGAACAATAAATCACAACAGAAACCGAGTTCCCAACTTCCCCTCTCGGACGGATGTGAACAATCCAACCAGCCAGACTATTTACAACAAGAGAAGACGAATTTTACCCGAAGTCCTGGGCTCAATATTAATTCCTCAACCAGAGTCACTGAAGGAGATTATCGAGTCATTAACTGGGCTGCCGCCTGTCGGGTCTTGCTGTGCGTATTTTAGCAGGAATCTCATGCCCTGAGACCAACGCTTTTCCATTGAATTGGAGGAATTGGATCTTCCTGAGGTTGAAAATCTTGCTGGAGAAATTTAACCTCTTGGAGGAAAAGAAAACAATAGGAGTGGGATTCGAACCCTCGCTTCCAGAAACGACTGCGATCTGAACGCGGCACCTTTGAACGCGCGGCCATCCTGATGCTTTGAATTCCGTACACAAAGATCCGCACACAAATCGACTTAAATTCTATCTTCATCGTCATTTCATTTCAAACAAGATATGCTTTTCCTACTTTTGATCGCCAGCTAGAGTCCTGTATCTGAGTGCCATCCCTGTCCCTGCCGCTCGGGGTTAAGAAGCTTCGCATTGCTGCATTGATCAGTTTGCTCCAATCAACAAGGACCGAACTACCGCCGACCTGTTCCTCACCCGAAGATATTGAGAGTCCAAGATCTGAGCGACGTGCTGTATCTAATCGGAGTCGAGGAATCGAGGCTATTGACTGCTATTTGCATTCTTCCTTTCCTTCCAAACATGGCCGGGATTTTCTCAGACCTTACTTTCTTGCTATTCTGTTCGTTCAATTATCTCTCATCTTGGTGCTTTGTTTAGATGCTTAGCTGTCCACAATATCTTTTTGATCTGGACAAATAATCGATGCTCCAATTAGAACAAAATGTTTTGTGTCAATCGGTTCAATCCAATCCTGAGGAGGGAATTCTAATCTCCTCAGGATGATGTTTAATGATTTGCTGAATGATCTGTTTTTTGTTGACGCCTTGAAAGGTTATGTCACTGGATTGGGAATCCAGGGGACAGCAATAATCTTTGGGACAGAGAATAACTCCCAGGACGGCAGCTGGTGAAATTTAAATTCACTGATTTCGTGAATCTGGAATTTAAAGGCATCGGAGCTGGTTACATTTGGTCAGGAGTAAGCTGGCACATTTTCTGATTGGTTGTTTAATTCTCCGCAGTAAATACACAACTTCTTCACCGACTATCCACAATGTTTTCAAAAACAGTTGAATTTCCACGATATTTCCAATGTAACTGATATTGTTGCACAAATAATGTAATCAGAGGAACAGTGCGTTTCGGAAGCTGAGATTTTCCAATAGTTCAAGTGTTGGTCTCCAAATCCAATGGCCTTTTTCGAAGGAGATTCTATCCCTTCTCACAGACAGATTGGGACTCCGGACATCGCATGAAAGCACTAACTTCCTGGAGTGATTTCAGGCTGGGTTTATAATGCTTTATATCGAACAAATTGTCAATGACTGTCCTGTTAAAAGCTGTTCAGTTAGACGGAGTGGCTGTGACTTTGTACTTGCAATCAAATGGGGCAGCACAGTAGCACAGTGGTTAGCACAGTTGCTTCACAGCTCCAGCGAGCTGTCTGTGCGGAGCCTGCGCGTTCACCTTGTGTCCAAGAAGAGAGCCAAGAAAGTCATTAAGAAACCGGCAGTAAAGGGCGGCAAGAAGCGGCGAAGTTCGAGGAAGGAGACTTACTCCATCTACATCTACAAAGTGATGAAGCAGGTTCACCCCGACACCGACATCTCCTCCAAGGCCATGAGCATCATGAACTCGTTTGTCAACGATATTTTCGAGCGTATCGCGGGTGAGGCTTCCCGCCTGGCCCATTACAACAAGCGCCACACCATCAGCTCCCGGGAGATCCAGACCGCCGTGCGCCTGCTGCTGCCCGGGGAACTGGCCAAGCACGCCGTGTCGGAAGGGACAAAGGCGGTCACCAAGTACACCAGCTCCAAGTAAAACTGCACAAGGGACTGAAAACCACCCCAAACCCAACGGCTCTTTTAAGAGCCACCCACAATATCTGTGAAAAAGCTGCACCGTCTTTTCCCGCATTGACTTCATGAGAAATCTCTTTGTGGAGGATAGAGATTTGTTCCGTTCCAGAATGTTGTGAATGTGGCTTCATACCCGCCCGTCACAGACAGTTTCACACAGAAGAGCCACTCAAACTGAATTGAGAGCGGATTTATAATCAGTCTGGTATCTGCCTCTCCCCGGCCCTCCCTATTCTCCGGACACAAAGCTGCCTGTTCCACCGGCGGGATAGACTCGGGGATTCTCTCCACAGTTCCCAGTGTAACATTCCCGGCCGCTTTCAGGAGAGAGGCTCAGAAATCAGCCCTTTCTCTCTGTCCCTGTGTAGACTGTGTGAAGGAGTTGGTTGGTAATCTCTATGTTTCTGCTTTTGCAGTGAGCTGAGATTTGCTCCGTTTTAAATTGCTGAACGGGGTCTTATTACCGCCGGTTACAGATAAGAGACTGACAAATTCAAACTGTTCCTAAAATAGAGCCAGGATTCTGGGAGGGAAAACCCAATAAACAGATCACAAAGTGTGAGATTCAAATGGTTTCCTGAACATTGAGCCGTTCCGTTATTTGGGATTTTCTTGAACCGATATTGGCGGGAGTTTCGAATTTGAAAATGTCAGCCAATCAAAACCTCCAGATTCTTCTCTCTGGCCTGTGATTGGTTAATTGATGACTGCCCTAAAGTTTTTAAATATAATTTGTTTCCACAGACAAATACCAGAATATTCTGAACATGAATAAATGTAACGTCTGCTCCACACAGGTTACAGGGAAGAGTGTCGCCAGCTCCTCACACACAGTCCGGACATTGTCACTGACAGAGCACAGAGACAGACAGGCCATCAGTTCCACAGTCTCAGGCAGCAGAAATAGTTCCAGAGACACATTTTCAACTCATTAATCAAACAGCAGGAGAGACAGACGCTGTGTCCATGTCAGCCTAACTCAGTACCACTGACAGGAGGCCCCATAAATCCCAGTGCAAATTCTCACCCTCTCTCGGTGCTATGTCTTTTCGTCCACGTCTTTTCGTCCAACGTCTTTTTGTCCGCCCGTCTTTTGGTCCAACGTCATTTTGTCCGGTGATTTATTTCGTCAAAGATTTTTTTGTGACTTTTTACGTGTTTTTGCTGGATGATTTTTTTTGTCAAAGACTTTTTGTAACTTGACTTTTAGTAACTTGCTTAGTAGCACTCCACTCCACTTTAACTTTTGTACATGGAAATCTTCTCTAATGCACATAATATACAATAAAGGATCTTTATTACCGGCCTCTTTCCTTTAACGAGCCTCGTTAAAGGATAGTTATTATCGTTCTCTCCCCTTTAACGAGCCTCGTTAAAGGATAGATATTATCTGTCTCTTTCCTAATCCCGAATTCGCCCATCCCGAAATGGCAAAGTTCATTGTGTCAACGAAGAGTAAACGGAAGGTGGCTGATGGAAATAACTATATCTACGATTTTCATTCGAGCAGTGCAAACCAAGGAAAAGAATACTGGAGATGTGAGAAAAGAAGGCTATGTTCTGTGCGGATTCACACTGTCACGGAAAACAATGAGCCTAAAATTATTTATTTCTCTAATGAGCACCTTCATCCAGCTGATGTCGATTCGTTAAATGCTAGAAAAGCAGTTGCAGAAATAAAGCATGAAGCAGTGGAAAACATAGCAGCAAGTTCGCGTAGCATACTAGCGGCCAAGTTTACGCAGCTATCAGAAAATACCTGCTCTCAACTCCCAAGGCTGCCCGTCGTCTCAAGGACTATTCAAAGGTGCCGACAAAAAAATTCTGGATTTCCCGCTAATCCAGCGGCTAGACACGGTTTTGAAATACCTGACAAATATTGCAAGCTTGACAATGGCGAGCAGTTTCTGAGGTTCGATTCGGGCGTCGAGGATCAACAGCGCTTACTAGTATTCGCATCAGAAAATGCTCTTCAGGATTTAGCATCATATCGTCATTGGGCATGTGATGGAACATTCAAGATTGTGCCACAACAGTGGTTTCAACTGTTCTGCATTCATGTACAAGTTAAAGGTAGCAGTCTACCACGGGTCTTTGCATTACTGCCGAATAAAATGAAGCAGACATACGAATTATTCTTTGACCAATTGAAAATTATGCAACCTGATGCAGATCCGATTGATATCATGGCAGATTTCGAAGCTGCAGTTCACAAGGAAATTAATTCATCATTCCTTAATGCATCTGTCGTGGCATGTTTGTTTCATTTGAGCCAATCTGTGTTTCGAAAAATTACCGATTTAGGCCTCAAAGAAAAATACAACACAGACTCTGAATTCTGTCTTAAAATTCGATGTTTTTCAGCATTAGCTTTCCTCCCCGTTGAAGATGTCGAAGAGGCTTATGAAGATTTGATAGACGATGAAGAAATACCTGCTGAATTCATCGTTTACTTCGACTTGACTTACATAGGCATTGTGAGAGGACGTGGTGCCAGACGAAGGAGAGAAACACATACGTTCCCGACAGCTGTATGGAATGTTAATCAGCGTGTTCTACAAGATCTACCGAGAACAAATAATGCTGCTGAGGGGTTTCATTCTGCCATAAAGCGTTCGGCGGGTGGAGCTCATTTGAATATCTGGAGGTTAATCAAAACTCTGAAGGAAGAGGAAGGGTTAATAATAGGCAAAAAGGCTCAAATTCTTCGGGGGGATCAGGCGACTTCATGTACGCGATATAAGAAAATAACTGAACGCCTCAAAGGATTGGTCGTTGAATATGATCCTACAGCGAAAATTGATTTCTTGAGGAATGTTGCTCACAATTTACATCAATTTTAAGTAATTTCGGGAATTCATCAATAGTAAACTTTTAGATTTTTTAACTGCATTTTTAGATCTTTTAACTTTTTAACTGCATTTTTAAGCTTGCATTTTACTTGAATTTCATCAATTACTTGCATTTTAGCAATTAAATTCACTTGCTGTATTGTGCCTGCTTTCTATCAATTAAATGCTTTTATACGGAGTTGATTTGCAATTGGTTAATTGGACGAAGTGACGTTGGACCAAAAGACGGGCGGACAAAAAGACGTTGGACCAAAAGACGTGGACGAAGTGTCGTTGGACGAAATGACATCGGACGAAAAGACGCGACACGCCTCTCTCATCATCACTCTATCAGTTCCACAATGGAGCAGGCTTAGTGAAATAATCAATATCAGAGAAAACTGGTTTCCAGTTAAGAATTACACAATTAACCTTAATAATGTACTCTGAGATTCGAGTTAAATACGAGTCACATCACTCACATCAGGGATGGCTGTACTAATCCCCAGAGTGTGTCCTCACAAATACATTAGATGCAAATCCAAATATCAGCTCCATTCTGAGATATGCTGAATGTGACAAAGATACAAATTCCGATTCTCATTTAAAACTCACCTAATTTATGAAAATAAATGATACAATATAATTTCGATGACTAAGAACCGAGCTGTAACTTGCAATCTATTGCAAAATCCTCACTCACTCCGTTCCAGATGGAAGACACTGCCGCAATTCCAGACTGTGGTCCATTTTACATTCATGTCAGAATTCTGACTCAGAATCAGACTGAGTGTCACAGATCAAATCAATGTGAGCATCTTGAGTTAAACTTCCAGAACAATCCAGTATCAGATTGAAGGTTACATTATCTTTCACAATTGTGTTTGATATTAAATGCCGGTCCAAAGCTATCACACATTGTTTGCTTAAAACCTCCCACAGCAATGGTCTCTTTCTGTGCTGGAAATTTACGTGAAATGAATGCAAACTTATAAACTGTCCCTGAGATTGAAAGGTCACATCCTGAATCGCATCCTCACATTGAGCCACAGAGCCTGACAAGTACAGGATAATCCTCAAACAGTTGTTGAGAGTAAGATCCATCCTCACACTAGAAATGGTTAAAAGACTCTCAGAGTGGAAACAATAATGACATGCAAATGAAATGAAAATCGCTTGTCACGAGTCGGCTTCAATGAAGTTACTGTGAAAAGCACCTCGTCGCCACATTCCTGCGCCTGTTTGGGGAGGCTGGTACGGGAACCGTGCTGCTGGCCTGCCTTGGTCTGCTTTAAAAGCCAGCGTTTTAACCCAGTGTGCTAAACCAGCCATTAAATGGAAAGATTGGAAGACTGATGGCAGACTGCTCGCGCACACACAGGTATACACACACACACAGATATACACACGTATACACTCAGATACACACAGTATACAGGCCCTCACACATTATACACACAGAGTTACACACTCACGTACACTCAAACATACACACACAGGTATACACACACACAGGTATATATATATACATGTGTACACACGGTATACAGAGCCACACACATTATACTCACACAGTTGTCCACAGCCGCACACAGGTATATACACACAGGCACATAAACTTTCACACATATTCTCAAATACACATACATATATAGAAACACATATGTGCACACACACAGATATACACAGAGACACTTACATTGCATCAGATCAATAATTTATCCAGCTACAGTGAAGTAACAGTGATATATTTCCAAAACAGGATGGTGAGTGGCTGGAGGAGAGCCTCCAGGTCGTGGTGTCGCTATGTGTCAGCCGCCCTTGTCCCTCTCTAGATGGTGGTGGATGTGGGTTTGGAAGGTGTTGCCAAAGAAGCCTTGGTGACTTCCTGCAGTGAATCCTGTAGCTGGTTTACACGCTGCCAATCTGCATCAGTGGTGGAGCGAGTGAGGGTTTACAGATGGGATGCCGATCAAGCGGGCTACCTTGTCCTACATGGTGTCAAACTTATTCAGTGTTGTTGAAATTGCAACTAATAAAGGAAATGGAAATTATTCCATTACATTCCTGATTTATGCCGTGTCGACAGGGTTTGGGGAGCCAGGGAGTGAGTGACTGGCCACAGGAGTCCGAGTCTTTGACCTGCCTTGCAGCTACAGTATTTATATGAACAGTTCAGTTCCTGGCCAATGGCAATCAGTAAGATGTTGGGAGTAGGGTTTCAGTGATGGTAATTGTGGTGAATGTCAAGGGGTGATGGTTCGATTCTCACTTATTATGAAATATGAAAATCGCTTATTGTCGCAAGTAGGCTCCAAAATAAGTTACTGTGAAAAGCCCCTAGTCGCCACATTCCGGCGCCTGTTCGGGGAGGCTGGTACGGGAATGCTCTTTTCTTGGAAATTTCAGGCCAAGCCTGGATAATGTCCAGGATTGCTGCATTTGTACATGGACTGTTTCATTAACAGAGGAGTTGTGAATGGTGCTGAACATTGTGCAATCACGGAAAGCCTGAGATTGTGGGTGTTTGCAATATTTACAGCGTGTGTCCATGTGTGAGTAAATGCCATTTCAGACATTGATTGCACATATTAAGTGTTTGCTGGAAGGGGGAAGCCGAGTTTAAAAAGAAACGTGTCCTGTAAAGAAATGTCAGATCAGACAGACTTGTGGCGAGCAGCTGAATATTTCTTTTTACTTTAACGGAAAGTGTTTCGTTTTACTGTACCGGATATTAAGAAAAGTAACTAGCAGAGAATGGTTTCGATCCATCGACCTCTGGGTTATGGGCCCAGCACGCTTCCGCTGCGCCACTCTGCTCCTTATTATTGTGCTGTAGCGACACAATTCTTCACTTTCGCAGTGTTGTTCATCAGGAGCACATGTGCTCGACAGCGCACCCTGGCGGCACAATTCCACTCTGTCACTTACCAACAATGGAACACACACAGCAGCAGGACACTGTCACCTTACACAGGGTAACACACACCCAAAGGAGAATCGACTGACTGATCATATATAGAAAGTGATCCTTCCTAAAATCTAGCCTCTTTCCTCTTGTGTAACTGTGTTCTCTGCATCTTCGCTCTGTTATTGAAAGGTTTTCCCTGATGTTAATTAAACTGCTTTCCGATATTTAAGTATATTCTCTCCCGCTGAACTGTGATTTCTACCGTGGAACCGAGATCTCTACTGTGTAACTGCTCTCTGCTGTGGAATATGATCTCTGCTGTGAACTGGGCACTCCGCTGGGAAACTGCGATCTCTCCTGTGGAAATGTGCTCTCTGCTGTGGGACTGTGTTCTCTGCTGTCAAACTGTGCTCTCTGCTGAGGAAATGTGGACCAGATGTGTTGCAGCTGAGGATGATGAGAGATGTATGGTGGACATTGTGAACTTACTGGCCAGAAACTTCCGAACTCTATTTTTGTTTTTAATGGACAGCTACAATCCACGTGTTTATTCTGAGACACAACAATGAATAAAAGTGAATCAGTGCTCAGCAGATTCGAACATCCACACCTCCGGTTTGTTCTTATTGAGAACCCCGTCCTCAATTGAAATTTTTGCTCTAAGAATTAGACCACCGCCGCCTGGGAATACGGCAGCAACACCTCCAAGATCTGATCAGAAACAGAATCACAGAATAATGCAATGTCCCCTCGTGACAGACCCTTCTCGTGAGGGTAACAGGTGCTCCCTATCCGCCCTGTCTATACCTATCATAATCTTGTGCACCTCGATCAGATCACCCCTCAGTCATCTCTGTTCCTGGGAGAGAAGAAAAACGAACCTCTCTTCATATCTCAAAAGCAAGCAAGCAACATCCTGCTGATTCACCTCCGCACCCCATTCAGTTCAGTCACATATTTCCTGTTATATGGTGACCAGAATTGCACACGGTACTCCAGCTATGGCCTCACCAACATTCTATACAACTCCAACATGACATGTCTGCTTTTGTAATTCATGCCCCGATTGATAAAGACAAATATCTTAGCTGCCTTTTCCAGCACCCTATTAACCTGACCTTCAGCCTTCAGAGATCTATGGACAAGCACTCCAATGTCCCTTTTTTCCTCAGGACTTCCCAGTGTCAGGCCATTCACATTAATCCTATAATAATATAATATTCTTTATTGTCACAAATAGGCTTATATTAGCTCTGGAATGAAGTTACTGCGAAAATGCCCTAACAAATGGTTCACATCTCATTTGCAGCGTTAAAATCCATCAACCACTTTTCTGCCCATTTGACCATCTCGCCTACATCTTCCTGTAACTCAAGACACTCAACCTCACTGTAAGCTTGAAACTCAGTGAAAGGATTTCACCTTCCTCTCGGAATCTGATCACCACCTCAATCCTAACATTCAGCTTGGGTGGGCAGACAAGACAACTTCCTTCCCGCAGCCCCCCACCACCGACTGGATAATATCCCAAACTCGTATCCTGCTATTGTCACATTGCTCCCCCACCTTGTTCTCTTCACAAAACTCCAGGAATCTCCGACCAAATCTTCAGACCTTTGATTCTCTCTTCAAACGACATCTTGTCCCTGATTATGTCCATCCTGGGAAGAGGGGCTTGACATTAAGTGTTTCTCTGCAGACATCCAGTTGCTGTTGATGGACCAAAAGAGGCCTCAAACCTGAAAGGGTTTCAGGCCTGTGAGCATGTCTCCAATAGACAGTGCATTCAGTACCTGCAGAGTAGACAACAATGGAGAGAATTTTGAGCAATTTCAGTGTCACAATTCTCTGGACATAGAGGATTCAAAATAAATTTTTTTGAAAATACTGAACAGATCCTCTGAGAGCAGGATTGAAGTCAAAGGGGAAAATCCAATGGATTTCTAGTGGAAAGATTTAACAACTGGATGATGGCAGCTGAAATTAGTCCTTGCGTTACAATCTCTGTAGATATTCTACTGAATTGAAACCTGCAAAAGGCATACTTTTCGACTAGAAATCCAACACATTTCCCCGTTATGGAAGTTGTCAATCGCACAGATGGTCAAACGGAATAAGGCTCGGCTGGGATTTTAATCCATATTTTTCTTTAGGGAACAGACACTTCAATGGTCTAAGCTGCAGAGTGTGAGGATGTTCAGCTAATCACAACGGAATGCTGGAAATACTTTACTGATCAGTAGTGTCTGTGAAAAGAGAAATAGTTAACATTTCACATCCTGACCTTCCATTGCAATGACTTGTTTCTCTCTCCACAGTAGCTGCCGGATCAACTGAATATTTCCAACATTTTCTGTCTTTGTTTCAAATTTGCAGCATCCAGAGAATTTTGTTTTTGGGCCCTCCTGCCCTCAGGGTTATTGCAGATCTCTCTGGCTGTGGCTGTCGCTGATTCGGCCAAACATTTACAATCTATCATTAATTGTCCGTGAGAATGGGCGGTGGGTTGATTCTGGAACCGCTGCAAGTCCATATGGTGTATGTACACACACAGTGCTGTTAGGGAGGGTTCCAGGTTTGGATGGTGCCCCGCGGAGGAAAAGTCAATGTCAGGAGTGGGATTCGATCCCTGACCTCCAGAGGAGACTGCGACCTTCAGTCGGCGATCCTGAAGAATTCGAAAGGTTAGGGGCGATTAGGACGGAATCGGATGCTCTTTCCGAGGGTCGGTACCGACTCGATGGGCCGAATGGCCACTTTCTGCACTGGAGGCATTCTATGATTATTTAAACAGGGTGAAAATGGCAGCATCAGGACAGAAGGACAAGTTAAGGTCGCAGGCCAGAGTAAGTGTCAATGACACATAGAACATGAGAAATAATTAGATAAATAGATTTATTGTGGACTGGTGCCATCTGCTGGCGGAACGGGAGCCGTTCGACACGGACACTTTCATTCAGAAGCGTTTTAAATTGGACTGAAATAACGTACGCAATGTAAGTATTTGTTACGGAAGAGTTTATAAAACTAATCTAAAGAACCAAAAGGACACAAACTGAATCAGCGGGCGATGGTGGTATAGTGGTGAGCATAGCTGCCTTCCAAGCAGTTGACCCGGGTTCGATTCCCGTCCATCGCAATAACAAATTAGAAACTTTTGCGCTCCTTCGTTAGTTTCAAACTGAGAAAGAAAAACAGTTTCTCACTCAGAATTTATGCCCAATGAGGGAGGGGAGGGGAGTGAAATAAGTAACTTTCTCATCATTTTTAACGTGGTTTCAATATGGACAGTGTTCCACTATTCACCCACAAGCCGTCAAACAACAGCTAAAAGTCACAGCTTTTTCACCAGCCTCATGATGTGGACGAAAGACACAACAGACACGTTACAGACGAGGATGGGATTTGAAGCCACGTGTGCAGAGCACAATGGATTATTGTACATCACCTTTACTGCATGGCCCTTTAATATCCTTCAATCTAACGACTTTGCGTTTCTTTCGCACAGTTGGGTGTAAATAAAACATGAATCTATGAGGAGAAACACTTACTGCTCAGCAGTTGGGCTTGTGGCGCAACGGTAGCGCGTCTGACTCCAGATCAGAAGGTTGCGTGTTCAAATCACGTCAGGCTCACTGTGTTCCAGGAATTTCTCTCTTTTTGGAAATGACTCCGTTCAAAACCGAAATGCTGGCAATTTTTCCCGGCTATATCAGATTTACCCGCTCAGTTTATATTTTTCAGCAGTTTCATTAAGTATCAGGGGATTCGGCCAGTTCAGTCGGTAGAGCATGGGACTCCACATCCCAGGGTCGAGGGTTCGAGCCGCACGTTGGGCGTTTCCATATTATTATCTGAGAATATTGAACCAACTGTTTGGGCAGCACGGTAACACAGTGGTTAGCACAGTTGCTTCACGGCCCCAGGTTCGATTCCCGCCTTGCTGCCCATGGGTGAGACCAGAACTACTGGTCAGTTAAAAACAAGGATGTTGCCCTTTTCGGACGGAGATGAGGAAATTTCTCACTGTCAGAGAGTTGTGCGTCTTTGGAACTCTGCCTCAGAAGGCGGTGGAAATGGGACATTGATGATTTTTAAGGGGGAGACGGGGAAATTCTTGTTCAGCAAATAAATCAAAGGTTTATCGGGCTTACACACAACCATTCCATTAGGCCAGTTTCCTGGGTGCACAAGCACTGGGTGCGGTTTTTTATTTGATATATCAGTTCCACACCATGGTGAAACGGTCTTAAAATATCGCTTTCATTTCTTCACGTGTTCTGCACTGAAATATTCGCTGCAATACCTTCACTGGAGCGCCACCTTCCTCCCGATTTCAGTCAATTACACCATCCGGGCTCCTCCGGATTTTTGAACCCGGGACCTCTCACATTTTTTCACAGCTGAGAATCAATGTCAATGTCAGGAGTGGGTTTCGAACCCTCGCCTCCAGAGGAGACTGTGACCTGATGTATCCAAACGGATCGGAGGGGATTGCGCCGAGTTGGGGTGCGCTTTCCGAGGGTCAGTGCAGACTGGATGGGCCGAATGGTCTCCTTCTGCACTGGAGAGATTTTATCATTATTTAAACAGGGTGTAAACGGCAGCATCAGGACATAAGGACAAGGTGAAGGTCTCAGGCCAAAGCAAGAGACTTACGTATTGACACACAGAACATCAGAAATAAATACATTTATTGTGGACTGGTGCCATCTCCTGGCTGAACCGGAGCCGTCCGACACGGACACTTTCATTCAGGAACATTTTTAATTGGAGTGAAATAACATAAACATAGAAAAAAAGTTTTTTTACGTAACAATTTATCAAACTAATGCAAAGCATCAAAAGGACGTAACATTTGACAGTAAGTGATGGGGGAATACTTGTGAGCATCGCTGCCTTCCAAGCAGTTGATGCGTGTTCGATTCCAGGCCATCGCAATAATAATTTGATCAGAACCGTTTGCGTGATTTCGTGGGTTTCGAACTGAGGAAGAAAGCCTGGAGAAAGTGAGGTGGCTGGAGGCAGGAATCTTCCCTTGTTGTAAATAGTCTGGTTGGATTGTTCACATCCGTCCGAGAGGGGAAACTGTGATCTCGGTTTCTATTGTGGTTTATTATTGGATATTGTTACATATCCTTATTACCCCTCTGTGGGGTATTCCTGGAAGTTATTACATAAACATTTCCCCTTCTGGCTGTTAAATAATTTGAAAACACTGAAAAACTCCTGGTTCTATCTTTACCAAATGACATGACTGTGTTAATAAAACAGAACCCATTCCAGTCAGTGGAGATATGATATTGGCATCATTAATACTCACACACCACAGCAGATGTTGTCTGTTTCCCTCAGAGAGTCAATTGAAGAGCTTCCCAATTTTGCTACTTTGAGCTTCACAATGTTGTAATGCTGTCTTCTTCATTCCTGGGACAAATGTCCGGATCACACTAGAAGCAAGACTTTGATACTAATTTACTGAAAAGAAAAGGCGGATGTGCTGCAGGGTGATCGCGACATGATTACTTTTGGTGTGAGTAAGAATATAAATAGCAGAGGATGGTTTCGATCCATCGACCTCTGGATTATGGACCCAGCACGCTTTCGCTGCGCCACTCTGCTCCTTAAAGCCACTGTGTTCGCAATTACTGCTCTGCGGTAGCCAGATAACTATTCACCTGCTCCATTGTTTTCTTTAACGAGAACCCACATGTTGTGAAGCTCACCTTTGCTGGGGAATAACAGGAAACATCAGCCCGGCTGTAACGGACAGAGAAAGACACACAGAGAAGCAGGAAGAGACTATCAGGGCACACACACAATGACACACATTAAAAGGTGCCGAGCAAGGTCCTGAGATGGACAAACTGGTTATTTCGGGAAAAAGATAGGCACTTAAATGGATTTCCTGCTGTGCAACTGTGGTCTCTGTTCTCTCTGTTGTGGAAATGTGTACCCGGCTGTGGAAATATTATCCGTCTGAAGCCGATGAACCTTTCTCTCCGCCATTACTGAGACGAAGTTCCAGATATCTTGACAGGAAAGATTAGTTCAGGCCTCGGGATTTCCAGTCCAGTTCGTTCACCTGAACATTCACAGATAACAATATGGAAGCGCCCAACGTGGGGCTCGAACCCACGACCCTGGGATTAAGAGTCCCATGCTCTACCGACTGAGCTAGCCGGGCTGGTGCCAAAAATACTATTAATCCTCTTCCTGAGGAGTTAGAATTTGCTAAGCAGCGAAATTTGTATCAAACCGTTTACTAAAATTCCGATTAATTCTTCGGTCACAGTCGCTGAGAGCAGGGCTCGAACCTGCTGGGGAAAGTCCATAAGCACTCGGTCATCGCAGCTATGTTTAGTAGGTCATTCATTAATAATGTAGTGGATACAAAGCATTATAAAACCAGCCTGGAATCACTCCAGGAAGTTGTTGCATTCAAGCGATCAACGGAGCCCCGGGGTTTATGTGAGGAGGGGTTGAATCTTCGTGGAAAATGACCATTGGATTTGGAGAGAAGACTTGAGATACTCGAAGATCTCAGTTCTCTACACGCACAATTCCACTGATTAAATAGTTTGGGAACAACATCAGTTACATTGGAAATATATTAGAAATTCATTTTTCTTTTGAAATTCAGCAGCACAACACTTCCCAGTCTGGAAGAAAATTAAAATGATGAATCGAGTAATTAGAGCACAGAGAGAGACCTGTGCAGGCCGAATGGTCACGTGACGATACAACTAAAATGATCAGGTGTCTGGACTCCGGCAGTTCTCCCCGGATCGCGGTCACAGCACAAGCAAGGAGGAGCTGCTCAATTGTTAAATCAGTTATTTTTTATTCCAACTCATTGGTTGCCAGTCATTCAGAGACGAGCATTGCTACATGGTGTCAGGAGTGGGCAGTATGGCAGAAGTATTCCAGCGCATCAACGTCCTTGTATCACAGAATCGTAGAATCTCCAGCGCGGAAGAACATTCGGCCCAACGAGTCACCACTGACCCTCGCAATGAGTACCGCTGCTACTCTGCTCAAGAAGAGATTTAATAGACATTGTGACCCCCCCCCCCCCCAGCCCGGCTTGCTCAGTCGGTAGAGCTTGGGACTCTTAATCCCAGGGTCGTGGGTTCGAGCCCCACGTTGGGCGCTTCCATATTATTATCTGAAAAGATTGATGCTGAATGAACTGTTTCATTACAAGAATGCAAGGTTATGTCGCTGGACTGGGAATCCAGAGGTCTGAACTAACCCTTAGTGACAAGGTTTAATAAATCTGGAATTGAGGGCTCACGGTAGCATGGTGGTTAGCATCAATGCTTCACAGCTCCAGGGTCCCAGGTTCGATTCCCGGCTGGGTCACTGTCTGTGTGGAGTCTGCACGTCCTTCCACGTGTGTGCGTGGGTTTCCTCCGGGTGCTCCGGTTTCCTCCCACAGTCCAAAGATGTGCGGGTTAGGTGGATTGGCCATGCTAAATTGCCCGTAGTGTAAGGTTAATGGGGGGATTGTTGGGTTACGGGTATACGGGTTACGTGAGTTTAAGTGGGGTGATCATTGTTCGGCACAACATCGAGGGCCGAAGGGCCTGTTCTGTGCTGTACTGTTCTATGTTCTAAATTTCGTCTCAGTAATGGCGCAGAAAGGTTCTGCTTCAGACGACAACTGGGAACACATTCCACAGGGAATGATTTGACACAACCACAGAGAAGATCTGTCACCGGCAGAGTCACAGTTCCAGCAGAGAGAACAGTTACACAGCAGAGAGCACAGTTACACAGCAGAGAGCACGGTTGCACAGCAGAGAGAACAGTTACACAGCAGAGACCACGGTTACACAGCCGAGAGAACAGTTACACAGCAGAGAGAACAGTTACACAGCAGAGAGCACAGTTACACAGCAGGGAGAACAGTTACACAGCAGGGAGCACAGTTACACAGCAGAGAGAACAGTTACGCAGCAGAGAGCACAGTTACACAGCAGAGACCACTGTTACACAGCAGAGAGCACAGTTACACAGCAGAGAGCACAGTTACACAGCAGAAAGCACGGTTACACAGCAGGATAAACATTTACAGACAGGGCCTTTACGTGTGCCGCAGAAAACACATTTCCTAAATAACCAGTTTCTCCATCTCGGCACCTTTTCTGTGTGTCACTGTGTGTGTCCTGATAGTCTCTTCCTGCTTTTCTGTGTGTGTTTCTCTGTTATAGCCGTGCTGATGTTATGTATTAATCTCACTTTTCCCAAACAGTAATTGTGATTGATAGATACGGAAAGATTTCCACAGTGACATTCAGCACCACTGTCTGATAGAGACTGAATCCCACCCTCACATACAGTACCAGACATTGACTCATAATGAAGGAATCAGCTCTCATAAACCGTTCCAGAGACTGAGGTGCAGAGTGTTCCCTCCACTCGGGAACACTACCTGTGATTTACAGATACAGACCAAATCTCAGTCAGGTGAGTGTCAGAGTTTGATGGGTACGACATGTATTCACCAATCACCTTCTCTGCGCCACATAACCAGATGCAGTGGGCACTCGGTGTCTGTTGGTTTAACAAGGGTTTTACACAAGAACCAGAACACATTTACACAAGATCAGGGTATAAGACGTAGGAGCAGGAGTAGGTCATTCTGCCCATCGACTATTTCAATGAGATCATGGTTGATCTGATATGATATGACGTGTTGTGATGTCGTTTGGTGGCACGTTGTCACAGTGGCTACCTCACAGCGCCAGCCATCCAGGTTCAATTCCAGCCTTTCGTCACTGACTGTGGAGTTTTCACTTTCTCTCCGTGTCTGTGTTTCCTCCTGGTTCCTCCGGGTGCTGCGATTTTCTCGCACAGTCCAAATGTGTGCGGGTTCTACGTGTCTACGTGTTCAATGCTAAATTGCCCCTTAGTGCTCAGAAAGTTGGGTGGCGTTTCAGGGATGTGGTGGGGTCATAGGGACTCTTTCAGAGTGTCGGTGTAGAGTCGATGGGCCGAATTGCCTGCTTTTGCATTTCAATGATTTAATGATAATCCTCATGTCCATTTTCCCGGATATTTATCTCTAGATTTTATGATGAACCTTTAAAACCAACATTCCAACCAAGCCTCAGGTACCAGTAAGTCCTCAATGGTCGTTAATTTCCCTTCTGTCAATCATTCGATCAGTCTGAGGGAAGTCACATCCCGGATATAACATACGTTTATCCAGTTCTAAAGTAAATTAAGTCGCTTTAGTCCCTGATGACCAGCGGCTGCTTTCCCTTTGAGGGTGAGATCTGACTGGTGGTGATTTAACCTGAGAATCACCATACCTCAGGCGAGGGGCAAATGTGTGAAGGCGGGGTTTTCATGATTCAGTTCTATTATAACCGTGTGATCAGAATCTCATTTACCTGGTTTTCTCTCTGTTAATATTGTCTCACGGTGAGGCAAACCTCACCGATTGGATGGACGAGTGATCTTTCTTCAGTCTTGTCACGGACGGCCCCGCTGAATATTAATGCACTTGCTGAAAAACATACCTTTCTACCAGGAATAGTCTGATCCTGACACAATAATTTATCTTTAATCTGCTCCAAGTATACTTTCAAGACTCGCCGAAAGAATATAATCTCCGTTTCCTGGGGAATGAAGCCAGGCAGGACAAGATACCCGTAACTCAATGATCAGACAATGTTTATCGTGAAGTGTGTGTTCAAATGATCGATGGATTCCTCTGTGAAGCCGGGAGGGATTGATTTTGCTGTCAAATGATGGCTGATTCCAGCCTTTCATCGGGGGCTTTTCTCACTGTGTTGAAATATCTTGGACATAATATTGAAGTGTTTCACATCAGTCCATTCACAAAAGTCCCTGAATGTGATGGAAATACATTTTACTGACGAAAAATGCATTTCCAACATTGAACACCGGGCTGAAGAGAAAGAGGCGGATATTTTCCATCAATTCATGGATGCAAAATGAATTAAGGCTTTTTGACGCATGCACTCGTGGGTTGAGATGCCGAGTGTTTAAGGCGATGGGCTGCTAATCCATTGTGCTCTGTACGCGTGCGTTCGAATCCCATCTTCGTCGATTTTTCATCCGCTGTTTGCTCGGAAGTGGGACTCATTTTTCCAAGATGGGTCTGCAATAACTGACGTGACAATTCAGTCCAAGTTGTCAGGCCAGCTTGCATCGAGTTGTGTTGGAAAAGCGAGAGTTCAAAATTCAGTCTTGTTCTGTTTGAGATGAATTGATCGGGCAGTGAGACAGGAACCACTTTGATTTGATTTATTGTCACATGTACTGAAGTGCAGTGAAAAGTATTTTTCTGCTACCAAGGGAACATACACATTACATACATAGCAGGCAAAAAAAGAATAATCGACAGAGTGCTTTGACAACTGGTACATCGACAAACAGTGATTGGTTACAGTGCGGAACAAGTGGCAAAACAAAGCAAATCCAGGAGCAAGAGCAGCATAGGGTGTCGCGAATAGTGTTCTTACAGGGAACAGATCAGTCCGAGGGAGAGTTGTTGGGGAGTGTAGTAGTTGTGGGGAAGAAGCTGTTCCTATGTCTGGATGTGCGGGTCTTCAGACTTCTGTACCTTCTGCTTGATGCAATAGTCTGTAAAAAGTCAAAACCTGGGTGGGAGGGGCTCTGATAATTCTGTCTGCTGCCCTGCGGCAGCGGGAGTTGTTGGCAGAAAAACAGTGCGGCTGCAAGCTTGTGTGATGCTTTGGGCTGACTTCACCGCACTGCAGTTTCCTTCGACTTTGGGCCGAGCAGTTGCCCTACCAGGTTGTGAGGCAGCCGGATAGGATGGTCTCTATGGCACATCTGTGGAAGTTTGTGAAAGTCGATGCAGACATGACTAATGTCTTCTCCTTCCGTAGGAGGAAGAGACGATGTTGGGCTTTCTTGACTGTTGCATCAATGTGAGTGGACCAGGACAGACTGTTGGTGATGGTGACCCCCAAAATTGTAATGCGATCGACCACCTCCACTTCGGAGCCTTTGCTGTAGACGGGTGTGCGTGTTGTGCAACACTTGATGATCAGTTCCTTGATCGTTCCGACATTTAGGGAAAGGCTGTTTTCGGTACACTATGCAACCAAGTGATTTATCTACCTTCTGTATCTGATTCGTCATTAGTTGCCAAATGACCTACCACAGTGGTATCATCCACAATCTTATAGATTGAGTTGGAGTTAAATCCTGCCACACAGGATATGCCTCCATATTCAGCGGGTCCGTCCATGACAAGACTGAAGAACAATCACTCATCTATCCAATCAGTGAGGTTTGCCTCACTGTGAGACAATATGAACAAAGAGAAAACCAGATTAATTAGATTCAGATCACATGGTTATAATATAACTGAATCATGAAAACCCCGCCTTCTCACAATTCCCGTTCCAGCCTCCTCAAACAGGCGCCGGAATGTGGCAACTCGTGGTTTTTCACAGTAAATTCATTGAAGCATACTTGTGACAATAAGCGATTATTATTATTGCTAATATTGCTCCTCGCCTGAGGTATGGTGATCCTCAAGTTAAATCACCACCAGTCAGATCTCACCCTCAAAGAGGAAAGCAGCCGATGGTCATCAGGGACTAAAGCGACTTAATTTACTTCAGAACTGGATCAATGTATGACATCTTCAGGATGTGACTTCCCTCAGACTGACCAAATGATTGACAGCAGGGTCAATTCTGCAAGGCCGCTCCATATACCCCGCACACATTTGGACTGTGCGAGGAAATCACAGCACCCGGAGGAAACCCACACAGACACGGAGAGACAGCGCAAACTCCACACAGTCAGTGACCAAAGGCTGGAATTGAAGCCGGATGGCTGGCGCTGTGAGGTAGCCACTGTGACAACGTGCCACAGTATGGGATCATAACACGTCATATCATATGTGATCAGCCATGATCTCATTGAAATACGGAGCATATTCGATGGGCTGAATGCCCTACTTCTGCTCAAACCTCTTATCCCCTGATATTGTGTAAATGTGTTGCGGTTCTTGTGTGAAACTCTTGTTAAAAGAACATCTGGACCACAGACACCGACTGCCGACTGCAGCTGGTTATGTGGCGCAGAGAAGGTGATTGTGGAATACATGTCGTACCCATCAAACTCTGCTACTCGCCTGACTGAGATTTGCTCTGTATCTGTAAATCACAGATAGTGTTCGGGACTGTTTGGAAAAAGTGACGTTAATACGTAACATCAGCACGGCTGTAGCAGACGGAGAAATGCACAGAGAAAAGCAGGAAGAAACTATCCGAACATACACACCTATTTATTCTCCCCGTGTCTGCGTGGGTTATATCCGGGTGCTCCGTTTCCCTCCCACAGTCGAAAGATGTGCAGGTTAGGTTTATTGGCCATGATAAATTGTCCCTTCGTGTCCAAAAGGTTAGGAAAGGTGGGTGGGTTGCGGGGATGGGGTGGAAGTGAGGGCTTGGGTGTGTTGGTGCAGTCTCGATGGGCCGGATGGCCTCCTTCTGCACTGTATGTTCTGTGATACAATGACACACAGAAAAGGTGCAGTGCAAACCAGCAAGATACTGAGGTGGAAAAACTGGTTAATTAGGAAAATGTGTTTTCTGCTGCACACAGAGAGGCCCTGTTTATAAATGTATTCCCTGCTGTGTAACTGAGCTCTCTGCTGTGTAACTGAGCTCTCTGCTGTGTAACTGAGCGCCCTGCTGTGTAACTGAGCTCTCTGCTGTGTAACTGAGCTCTCTGCTTTGTAACTGAGCTTTCTGCTGTGTAACTGAGCTCTGCTGTGTAACCGAGCTCCCTGCTGTGTAACTGAGCTATCTGCTGTGTAACTGAGCTTTCTGCTGTGTAACTGAGCTTCTGCTGTGTAACTGAGCTCTCTGCTGTGTAACTGATCTCTCTGCTGTGTTACTGATCTCTCTGCTGTGTAACTGAGCTCCCTGCTGTGTAACTGAGCTCCCTGCTGTGTAACTGTTCTCTCTGTCGTGGAACTGTGACTCTGCCGGTGACAGATCTTCACTGTGGTTGTATCAAATCATTCCCTGTTGTGTAATGTGTTCACAGTTGTGGAAATATGATCAAGAAGAATATTTCTGCACCATTAATGAGACGAAATTTCAATTCCAGATTTATTAAATCTTGTCACGAAAGATTCGTTCAGACTTCTGGATTCCCAGTCCAGCGACATAACCTTGTGTTTCTGTTATGAAGACAGTTCATTCAGCGTCAATATTTTCAGATAATAATATGGAAGCACCCAATGGGGGGCTCGAATTTACGACCGGGAAATTAAGAGTCCCTTGCTCTCCCAACTGAGCTAATAATTGATCAGCTGCCCCTGGCTTGTGCTCTGACCGCAGTCCGGGAAAAACTGCTGGAATCCAGACACGTGATCATGTTAGTTGCGTCGTCAGGTCATCATGTTGGATTGGATTGGATTTGTTTATTGTCACGTGTACCGAGATGTAGTGAAAAGTATTTTTCTGCAAGCAGCTCAACAGATCATTCCGTACATGGGAAGAAAAGGGAATTAAACAAAATTCAAGAAAATACATAATAGGGCAACACAAGATATACAATGTAACTACATACGCATTGGCATCGGATGACGCATACAGGGTGTAGTATTAATGAGGGCAGTCAATAAGAGGATCATTTAGGAGTCTGGTGACAGAGGGGAAAACGCTGTTTTTGAGTCTTTTCGTGCGTGTTCTCAGACTTCTGTATCTCCTGCCCGATTGAAGAAGTTGGAAAAGTTGGTAGCCGGGTGGGAGGGATCCCTGATTATGCTGCTCGCTTTCTCCCGGCAGCGGGATGTGTAGATGGTGTCAATGGATGGGAGGAAGGTTCGTGTGATGTACTGGGCGGTATTCACGACTCTCTGAAGTCCCTTACGGTCCTTGGCCGAGCTGTTGCCACACCAGGCTGTGATGCAGCCCGATAGGATGCTTTCTATGGTGCATCTGTAAAGGTTGGTAAGGGTTAATGTGGACATGCCGAATTTTCTTACTTTCCTGAGGAAGTATAGGTGCTGTTGTGCTTTCTTGGTGATAGCGTCGACTGAGTGGACCAGGACAGATTTTTGGTGATGTGCACCCCATGGAATTTGAAACTGCTAACCATCTCCATCTCGGCCCCGTTGATGCTGACAGGAGTGTGTACAGTACTTTGCTTCCTGAAGTCGATGACCAGACTCTTAGTTTTGTGACCGTTCGGCCTGCACAGGTTTCCCATGTGCTGTAATTTCTACATTTCATAATTTTAATTTTCTTCCAGACTGGAAAGTGTGGTCCTGTTCCATTTGAATTTCTAATATATTTCCAATGTAGTCCATATTGTGACACAAACTATTTAATCAGTGGAATTGTGCGTTTAGGGAGCTGATATTTTAGAGTCTCTCAATGCGTCTCTCCAAATTAAATGGTAATTTTCCACGAACATTCAACCCCTCCTCACATAAACCCCGGGGCCCCTTTGATCTTCCCTGCAGTGCCATGCAACATCTCCCCGGAGTGATTCCAGGCTGGTTTTAGAATGTGTTCTATCGACCAAATTGCTAATGAATGGCGTATTTCCCGCAGCTGGGATGGCCGAGTGGTTAAGGCGTTGGACTTGAAATCCAATGGGGTATCCCCGCGCAGGTTCGAACCCTGCTCGCAGCGACTGTGATTCGGAATGTTTGGTCAACTCCCCCCACTAGCCGTTGACTGGAAAAAAAACTCCGACTTTCCGTTTTCAAGTCTTATCGAGTTCAGTCAGATATTTAATATTTTTTTGGAACTTGGACGAATTATCAAGATGAATAAGGTGCCCACAATCAAAACAACAATCTATAAATAGTAACGTTTTCTGCAATGTTTGGAAGCATAAGCAGCAACGGCAGCGAATAGAAACGTGGTTTGGTTTCATTCAGCTGAATTTATTTCTGTGTAAAAAGATCGTGGCAGAAATGGAACATATTTTCTCTCCCTATCTGTTTGTTTGTTTCTTTCCCTCTCCCTCACTCACTGTTTTTGTGCTTCTCCGGGGACTGATTGGATACACAGTGAAACTCAGCCCCATCTCATCCCAACTCTTTGGACCGATAGTTCCTGGTGATGGACGGTCCTGAATCAGTGGAAGAATCGACAAACTATTCCATCCTTGGCTCTGTAAGAAGTTCCATTCCTGGTTGTGAGGTGGCTCTGAGATAAAGAGATCGAGAGAGAACGAGATGACTGCAGTCTGACTCTTCCTCTGAAAACCAGTTAGTGCGCATTTGTAAAAAGTGGGTGTGTCTGAGACCAGGAGAGAAGCAGATCATGGGACTGTGATTGATTTTATTGAGCCGAACCTTGAAAAGTGAAGGAGACTTCTAACCAATCAGTGCCTGTCTGAGAACTGGCAAGGAATTACGGCTGACATTGAAACGGTTCGTAGTGAATTGTTACAGCAAATCGAATCTTTATGAGGTGTTGGTATATTGTTTTCAGAGACACTGTCATAGTTTCTTAAAATATGATTTGTGCTTGATTTTGTTTTGTTCAGTAATTTGGGGAATCTATTTGGAGCGGGTGCAGTTGGTCAATAACTGGCAAGAAAGTTCCGAATTCTATTTGTGTTTTGAATGGACAGCTACAATCGACTTGTTTATTCCAGGGCACAACAATGAATAAAGTGAATCAGTGCTGCGCAGTTTCTAACGTCCCCCACCTCCAGTTTATTCTTATTGAGAAACCCGTCCTCGATGGTAGATTTTTTGCTTTAAGAATGAGACCACCACCTCCTGGGAATACAGGAGCGATTCCTCGAGGACCTGAGCTGTAAACGTGAAATTCAGTGAAAGGATTTCACACTCCGCACGGAATCTGATCACCACCTCAACCCCAACATTCAGCTTCGGTGGGCAGACAAGACAATTTTCTTCCCGTAGCCCCCCAGCACAGACTGGATAATATCCCAAACTCGTATCCCACTATTATCACATTGTTCTGCAACATCGCTCTCTTCCCAAAACTCGAGGAATCTCACCCCAAATCCTCAAACCTTTTATTCTGTATTCAAACAACATTTTGTCCCCTGATTAAGTTCATCCTGGGAAGAGAGGTTCGGTATTCCGAGTTCCTCTGCAGATATCCGGTTGTTGTTCAATGACCAAAAGAGGCCTAAAACCTGAAAGAAAGCCCCTCTCACAGCCCTGTGAACATGTCTCCATTAGACGGTGTAGTCAATACCTGCAGAGTAGGTGACAATGGAGAGAAGTGTGAGGAATTCAGTGCCAACATTCGGTGCAAAAAGAGGTTTCAAAACAAATTATTATTTTAAATACTGAACAGATCTTGTGGGAGCAGGACTCAAGTCAAAGGGAAAATCCAGTTGATTTCTCGTCGAAAGTTTTAACCATTGGACTGAATTCAGTCCTTTTGTTGATATGTCTGTAAATTATCCACTGGAAAATGAAGAACAAATTAAACCTGCAATTCTGGAACAAATACCGATTTTACGCTGTTATATTATTGGGGAGAATTAAAGAACAAAGAGATCGAGGGTGACAGGTTCGGAGCTCCTTGAAGATGGAGTCGCAGGGGGACAGGGTGTTGAAGAACCCATTCAGCATGCTAGGTTTTATTGGTCAGAATATTGAGTAAAGGAATTGGGACGTCTTGTTGAAGTTGTACACGACATTGGTAAGAGCGCAAATGGAATAATATGTTGAATTCTCGTCACCCTATTATAAGTAGTATATTGCTAAATTAGAAATAGTGCAGAAGAGATTTACGGGGATGCTACCAGGACTTGATATTCTGAGGTGTAAGGAGAGGCTGGATAGGCTGGGACTTTTGCCCTGGAGCGTAGGAGGCATAGAGGGGATCTGATAGAGGTCTATAAAATAATGAGGAGCATAGATCAGGCAGATAGTCAACATATTTTCCCAGAGGTAGAGGAGCCGAGAAATAGAGGACATAGGTTTAAGGTGAGAGGGGAGAGATGCCAAAGAGACCAGAGGGGATTTATTTTCACACATTGGGTGGTGAGCTTCTGGAACGGGCAGCCAGAGGCAGTGGTAGAGGCGGTATAATGTTTTCCTTTAAAAAACAGTTAGCTATTTATCTGGGCAGGGTGGATACAGAGGGATATAGATCAAACGTGGGCAAGTGGGACGAGCTTAGTGATAGAAATATGGCGGCATGGACAAATTGGGCAGAAGGGCGTGTTTCCTGCTGTAAAAATCGATGACTCTGACTCTATGGAGGAAGTGGTCAATCACACAGATCAGGTCAAACGCAGTAACACTCTGCTGGGATTGATCTCAGCTACAGAGTGTGAGGATGTTCAGCTGAACAAAACGGAATGCCTGAAATATTTGACGGATCTGTGGTTTCTGTGACAAGAGAAATAGTTAACATTTCAGATCCTGATCTTTCAGTGGCAACGACCTGTTCCTCTCTCCACAGAAGCTGCCGGATCAGCTGAATATTTGCAGCATTTTCTGTCTTTGTTTCAGATTTGCAGCATCTGCAGTATTTTGCTTTTGGGCCAAAGGACAATGAGTTGCCTTTCCTGCCCTCAGGGTTATTGCAGGTCTCTCTGGCTGTGATTATCGCTGATTATCCATCTCTGGGATCTTTATTAATCAATAAGACTGCCGTTTGTGGAGGGTTTCTGAAATCCTGTCAGGGAGCTGGAGTTAAAATACACGAAGCCCTTACTCAATCTAAATGTCGGGCAGAACAGTCTCAAGGTGCACAACGACCAGCCCAGTCTGTTTGTTCCTGTGAATACAACAGGATATAAACAGGGACAGCTGCAAACACATGTTGCATTTCAATCATAAAGTCATCGAATCATACAGCACAGAAATGGCCCTTCAGCCAATCGGATCTGTGCCGGTCAAAAACAACAACCGAACCATTCTCATCCCATTCCCCAGCACTTGGTACATAGCCTCGTGTACCCTGGGATCGCAAGTGCCCATCTAAACACGTCTTAGATATTATGAGGGTCTCTGCTCCACCACCCTTTCAGGCAGCGAGTTCCAAACTCCCGCCTCCCTCGAGGTAAAGATGTTTTCCAATAAAAGGTTTCACAAGAAACGCCTCTGCAGTCAGGAGCTGAAAAGGGAGAGATGACCCCTCTGTCACCTTGTACTCTGTGCCGCTATTAATAAAGTAATGACACTGTTTGACTTATAAACGACTCTTACAACCTGCCGTGTCACCTTCAATGATTTGTACACATGTCCATCCATTTCTCGCTGTTCCTGCACTCTTTTTTTGTAAATAGACACTTTATTTTATATTGTCTACTTCTGTTCTTCGTACAAAAATAAATAACATCATTCCTTGTCTGCTACATGTCCTCCAATTGCACCAACCTGTCTGTGTCCTTTCGGAGATCTACTGGAATTTCTGTAGCGCTTTTCACAACCACAGGGCGGCCCAAAACATTTCCAGACAATTAAGTACTTTTGAAATGTAGTCACTGTGCGAATTGCTGAACTTTTGAACTGCCTGTTGGACAACTACAGAAATCCCCATGTGGGGATGGAAGCTGGCTGTAGGTGTGGCTCTGTGGCGCAAAGGATAGCGCGTTGGACTTCTAGTCGCTGTCGTGTTCAGACATTCAAAGGTTGTGGGTTCGAATCCCACCAGAGTCAGTTTTTAGGCGAGAAATCAGGAGTAGGTTTATCAATGTCCCCAGATAAGTGAAACTGCGGCCCCGAACTTCCTTCGAAAAGGTGGCTCCAATCACTCTCCCCTTTCCCATCAGAGCAAGGTCACAGAAGAAAACTCATCACATTCTCAGAACAAACATTCAGACACAAATAAAATCTTTGAAAGCTGTTGACCAGAGTCAGTCTGTTCCCTCCTCAGACAGATTGCAAACTGGGCATATACATCAGCGGGAAGTGTTCAGCCAACTTTCCAGACTGTTTCTGACAGGCAGCTCCAAACAAGGATGATGTGAATCTGCACCACAGAATCCTAACACCACCACGTTTGTCACAGTCGTAATGAAAAGATCATCTTGCAGCTTTCGATAAGACAGTGGAGGATGGTGGGATGGTGTGAAGTTCAGAACAAGGGGGTTAGAGTCTGAGGATATGGGATAGACCGTGTTGGACGGGAAAGAGTGTAAATTTCTTCACCCAGACAGTGGTCAGTCTGTGGAATTTGCTCCCACAAGTTGTTGAGGCAAAACCATTGTATGTTTACACGAAACAATTCGATAAAGCACGTGGGGCGCAGGCGATCAAATAATATTGGGGGAGGGGAGGCGGGATCAGCCTATTGAGTTGGATGATCAGCCATGATCCAACTGAATGGCAGAGCAGGCTCGAAGGTCCGAATTGCCTCCTTTTGCACCTATTGTCTATGTTTCTATGATTGGCGAGGAGCAGCCTCAAGCCGGCGAGGCGGGAGATGCCGCTGATCTTCATCAGAACAGACAGTAAGACGGAACAATGATCATAAACAGACAGTGAGAGAATACAACACACTAAAAACAGGGAGCAACAATGGGAAATAACAAATCCATTCGCTTGGAATGTTCAATGTCGTTTGGAATTGTCAACACACCGAATGATTAGGAGATTAAATTGGAATTCCCGCCATTTTAGCATCTGGGAGAGAAAGGAGAAACGGAGACAACAATGTAGGAGGGATGAAAAGAAAGGATGGAACTGTTCCCTTGTACGTGGGTCACTGCTGGTCCACAGTTTGTAGCATCTCACCGATTAAAATCAAAAGGAAATAAAACTCTATCATTCGTGTATTCAATCAGATTCGGATTCATTTTGAACTCTAAAGGCTAAAGTATTTCTCACTCACTCAATATAGTGAGATATTTGAGAATAAATTGACCCCACAGGATAATGTTGTGTTTCTGCTCTCCGGTTATTTGTTTTTCCTGTTCCTCTTCCATTCGGTGTAAATCCACAGAAAGTAAAGAAGGAAAGGATGGGGCGAATATTCTGTTTCCTTTCATGATTCTCTTTTGATCTTCACTTCACCGAATATAATCAATGTGTAAATGTGGAAATCTGTCAGTGTTAAGATTTAATCTTCGACAGGAGGTCTTGTGGCGCACGATAGCGCTTCTGAATGCCGATCCGAAGGCTGCGTGTTAAACCACGTCAGCCTCACAGAGTTGTTATGCATGTTCATGGATTTTATATCTGGATAAGTTCATTGTGTGGGGAAGTTCTGAAAATCACACAAAGATAGGGAGTGAAGTATGTTGTGAAGAGGACAGAAGCAGCTTACAGACGGATACAGAGAGGTTGAGTGAGTGACAGAAACCTGGCAGCTCCAAAGCAATGTGTAAAAAGCGCAGGGTTTCGCTTTGACAGGTAGAGTAAAAATAAACAGAACTTTACTTCCATGCCCAACGGCTGCAGAATTACCAGGGATCCCGGTTTTCTACTGTATGAATCACGGAAACTGAGTCTGTCAGTACAACAAGTAAGTAAGAAGTTCAGTAGAATTCTTCCTACATTACGAGAGGAATTGAACATAAAGGAAAGAATGTTATTCTTGATTTATACGGTGAATTGGTGAAACACGATCACAGAATTAGAGAATCGCTACAACGCAGAAATAGGTCATTTGGACAATCGTGTTTGCACCGTCTATCCAAACAAGCAATATGACTTAGTGCCATTCCCTGCCTTTTCCCCGTACCTCTACATTGCTTCTATTTATGTAATCACCTAATGCCCTCTTGAATGCTTCACATCAACCAGTCAGTGCATTCCAAACCCCAACCACTCGATGTGGAAAAGTGTTTCCTTATCAAACATCACATCTGCTTCCTTTGCAAATCCCCTGAAATCTGTGCCCTCTCGTTCTTGCTCTATTTACCTTGGGGAACTGATTCTCTCTATTTACTCCGCCTAGCCCCCTCATGATTTTGAACATCTCGATCGAATCTACCCTCAGACTTATTCTGTCCATGGGGAACATTCCCAAAATCTCCAATCTATCGTCAGAAATTGAACCATTCCTGTAAACCTCTTCTGCACGCCCCCAATGCGTTCACAGCCTTCCTATATTGTGGCTCCTAGAACAGTGCAGAATATTCCATCTGATGTCTAACTTCTGCCTTGTACCAATTCAGCATAACCTCCTTGCTCTTGTTCTCTTTTCCACTGGTAATAAAGCCCAGAATAAGATTTGCTTTATTTCCTGCTCTCTCCACCTGTCCTGCTACCTTCAATGATCTATACACATATACACCCCGTTCCCTCTGCTCCTTTATCCCTTAAGTATTTTACATTTCCCTACCAAAATGCATCATCTCACACATCTCCACATTGAAAATCAGCTTTTGTCGTTTGAAGTTCTCGACTGTCCTCGTCTCAGTTCACAATATTTCCAAGTTTTGTAACATCCCCAAACTTGAACCTGTTCCCTGTACACCATGATCCAGCACATTGTTATATATCAGGGAAAGCAAATGTTCCAATAGGAACCCAGGTGGAACACGAAAAACCATCTTCCAATCCGAAAAGTCTCTACTGACCATTTCATTCTGTTTCTTCTTCTGCAACCACATTTATATCCATATTGCTACTGTCCCTTTTATTCCAGGAGTAATAACATTTCGCTAATTCTGTGCAGTTTTTGTCTCCTTATTGAGGGAAAGATGTAAATCCATTGGAGACGGTTCAAGGACGTTCCGGATTGGTCACAGGAATGAGCGGGTTTTCTATTGAGGAAAGGTTAGACAGACTGCACTTGTTTCCAGTGGAGATGTGTAGAGCGACAGTTGATCTGATTGAAGTCCATCAGATTTTGAATGGTCTTGATAAGGTGGACGAGGAAAGGATGTCTCTGCTTGTGGGTGAGAGCAGAACTACTGGGCAGTGAAAAACAAGGATGTCGCCCTTTCCGGACGGAGATGTGGAAATTTCTCACTCTCAGAGATTTGGGTGACTTTGGAACTCTGCCTCAGGAGGAGGCGGAAGTGGGTCGATGATTTTTGTAAGATGTGGCGATGGAGAGATTCTAGTTTAGCAAATAAATCAAAGGTTTATCGGGGTTACATTGCATTGCAGTAGGGGCTGGTTTAGCACAGTGGGTTAAACAGCTGGCTTGCAATGCAGAGCAAGGCCAGCAGCGCGAGTTCCCGAACCAGCTCCCCGAACGGGCGCCAGAATGTGGCGACTAGGGGATTTTCAACGAAAGCCCGAAGCAAGAATCATGCCCCCAGACCACCGAGCCAACCGGTGGCCAGCATCCCACTGAAACCATCTTATCATTGCCTCCCAAAGCTCATTGCATCATTCAATGCGCTTCTCAATTCCTCTTCAATTGGGTTTGGTTGTTAAAGTAAAATCAGAAGAAACAATTTTTTGTCCTTTGCTTTTCTTTTGGGATCATTAGGTCAATTGGGTTATTTTTGTTTTTTTGGCCTCCACTGCGAACAGAACAAAAGACATACGGGGCCAGTCTTTATCAATAGAAGCGTTAAGTACAAAGGCAAGGCCGCTATGGAGATTCTTCATAAAATCCTGAAACAGAAATAGACAATATTGGATAACTCAGCTGGTCTGACAGTATCTGTGGAGAGAGAAACAGAGTTACAGTTTCCAGGCCAGTATGACCCTGGCTTCCCATTCTATGTTTCCCTCTCCACAGCTGCTGCCAGACCTGCTGAGATTTTCCAGCATTTTCTGTGTTTATCACGGGAATACACGCCAACTCCAGGCGACTGTCATGGACACGGTGGGCGGAATGGCCTCACCCTGTGCTGTAATCGTTAGATGATTCTATAATTCTAAGATGTCCTCGTAATTGAATCCTTCTATGCCTGTATCATTCTGGTGAAGCTGCATTGCCGCCCCCACATTGAAGTTCTGAATACATTTTTGGAATCCCTTCATGGAACATGGAACAGACAGTGCAGAAGGAGGCCATCCGGCCCATCGAGTCTGCACCGACCCACTTAAGCTCTCACTTCCACCCTATCCCCGAAACCCAATTACCCCTCCTAACGTTTTGGACACTAAGGGCAATTTAGCATGGCCAATCCACCGAACCTTCCCCACCCTCAGTGATTTTTGTCGGGTAAATATCCTGATTCCCTAAACTCAACAGTCCCCCGAACAATGAAATGTTGCTTGGCGTCGGCACTACCAAATAGACGAAGTGTCTCCATTTCTACCGCCCACGTGGATTCACCTCTGTCCACATCACAACAGTCTACATCGCGGAATTCACTTCCGCCTGCGGTGCGATGTAGACTGCTGTGATGTGGACAGAGGTGAATCCACGTGGGCGGTGGAAATGGAGACACTTGACGAACTGTACTCCCACCATCAACAACCAAGAAACAAATCACAATCGGGGCTGGAGACTTCAAACAGCCAAACCTCAGAAAGGTTCAACCCAAACTTCATCAACATATCTCCTGCTCCACCAGGGGTGCAAACACCCTGGACCACTGCTACTCGAGCATGAAATGTATCAACCGCTCCATTCCCAGACCACACATTTGCACATCCGACCACATGTCGGTCATACTACGTTCCACTTACACATAGCAACTTAAGCGTTCTGAGCCAGTCAAGAAAACCGGGAAGTGCTGATCCGAGGCACCCGAGGATATCCTCTGTGACTGCTTGGAGTCTGTGCACTGGTCGCTATTCAAGACCACAGCAACTAACCTGGACGAGTACTCAACCACCGTCACAGACTTCATCTGTAAGTGTGTCGAGGACTGTGTACGAAGGAAGATAATACGGCTGTTCCCCAATCGAAAACCCTGCATCAACCAAAGGGATAACTCCCTGCTGAAGTTCCGGACAGAGGTGTTCAAGTCTGACGACCCTGATTTATATAAGAAATCCCGGTATGACGTGCGTAAAGCCATTAGGGATGTGAAAAGGCAATACCGCATCAAACTAGAGTCCCAGACCCACCACACTAACCCACGATGACTAAAGCAGGTCTTACACGAGATCACGGGCTACAAAGCAAGGCCATGGGGAATATATGGGGCTGCAGCAACCCTACCCGATGAACAGAACAAATTCCATGCCCGTTTTAACCGACAGCCAATGAATCAGTGCCATCCGCCGCAACAGCCCTGGACACACCCATACCCACTATTACAGCCTCAGAGGTAAGAGCTGCCTTCTTGAAAGTGAAATTGCAGAAAGCGACGGACCCTGACGGAGTCCCTGGGCGAGCAGTGAGAGCCTGCGCAGACCAGCTGGAGAGTGTATTCGTAGACATTTTCAACACCTCACTCATCCGCAAAGAGGCCCCTACCTCCTTCAAGAAGACCACAATAACACCAGTACCAAAGAAGAACAAGGTAACCTGCCTCAATGACTGCCGACTTATGGCCCTGATGTCTGTTATCATGAAATGCTTCGAGCGGTTCATCATGAGAAGGATCAACACCAGCCTCTCAGACAGTCTTGATCCATTGATGGGCAGCACGGTAGCACAGTCGTTATCACAGTTGTTTCACAGTTCCAGGGACCCAGGTATGATTCTCGGCTTGGGTCACTGTCTGTGTGGAATTTGCACATTCTCCCCGTGTCTGCGTGGGTTTCCTCTGGGTGCTCATGTTTCCTCCACAGTCCAAAGATGTGCAGGTTAGGTGGATTGGCCATGATAAATTGCCCTTAATGCCCAACACCATTATACAACATTGACAAAACTTAGAACCAAACTCTACAATCTTGGAGTTGACCCCTCCCTGTGCAGCTGGATCCGTGACATCCTCACCAACAGACCACAATCTGTCATGATCGGCAACAGCATCTCCTCCACCATAATAATCCTCAACAGCAGGTTACCGCAAGGATGTCCGCTCAGTCCTCTACTGTACTCCTTATACACAAACAATTGTGTGGCAAGATTTAACTCCAACTCAATCTATAAGTTTGCGGATGATACGACTGTGGTGGCCGTATTTCAAACAATGACTAATCAAACTACAGGAGGGAGATAAATAACGTGGTTGCATTTGTATCGAAAACAACCTGCCTCTAAATGTCGGAAGGACCAAGGAACTGATCATCTACTTCAGAAAGCCTGGCACGATACACACTCCCGCCTGCATCAATGGCTCCGAAGTGGAGATGGTTTTAAGCTTGCGGTTCCTGAGGGTCACCATCGCCAACAACCTGTCCTGGTCCACTCACGTTGATGCAACAGTCAAGAAAGCCCACCAACGTCTCTACCTCCTACCGAAGATGAAGAAATTCGTTATGTCTGTACCGACTCTCCCAAACCTCTACAGATGTGCCACAGAAAGCATCCTATCCGGCTGCATCACAGCCTGGTATGGCAACTGCTCAGTCCAAGATCGCAAGAAACTGCAGAGTGTGATGAACTCAGCCCAACGCATCACACAAGCTTTCCAGCCGCACATTGAGTCTGTATGCACCTCCCGCTGCCTCAGGACGGCAGACAACATTATCAGAGACGCCTCCCACCCAGGTTTTGCCTTTGTCCAGACCCTTCCATCAGGCAGAAGGTACAGAAGTTTGAAGACCCGCATATCCAGACAAAGGAACAGCTTCTTCTCCACAGCTACTAGACTCCTCAACAACTCTCCCTCAGACTGATCTGTTCCCTATAAGAACACTTTTCCAGACCCATATGCTGCTCTTATTCATGGATTTGCTTTGTTTCGCCACTTGTTGCACAGTGTAACCAATAACTGTTTGTCGATGTACCATTTGTCAATGTACTCTGTCGATTATTCTTTTTTTGTTTACTATGTATGTAATGAGTATGTTCCTTGGTCGCAGAAATATACGTTTCACTATATTTCAGTACATGTGACAATAAATCAGATCAAAATGGTTCCTCTCTCACTGCCCGATCAATTCATCTCAATCGGAACAAGATTGAATTTTGAATTCTCGGTCATCCAATAAAAATCGATGCAATGCGGACTCACAACTTGGACTGGATTGTCCCATCAGTGATTGCAGATACATTTTGAACAAGAAAGTCCCACTTCCGAGGAAACCGTGGATGAAGAAAATCGACGAGGATGGGATTCGAACCCACGCATGCATAGCACAATGGATTAGCAGTCCATCGCCTTAACCACTCGGCCACCTCGTCCCACATTTGCGCCCGTCAAAACATCTTAATTCGTGCTGCATTCAAGAACTGATGGCCTGTCTCCGCCTCTTTCTCTTCAATCCGGTGTTCAATGTTGGAATTGCAGTTCATATCAGTAAAATGAATTGCCATCACATTCAGGGACGTTTGTGAATGGACTGATGTGAAACACTTCAATATCGTATCCAAGATGTTTCCACACAGTGTGAAAATCCCCCACCGAAAGACTGGAATCAGCCATCACTTGACAGCAAAATCAAACCCTCCCGGCTTCACAGAGGAATCCATCGATCAAACACACATTTCACAATGGACATCGTCTGATCATTGAGTTAGAGGTATCTACTCCTGCCTGGCTTCAGTCCCCAGGAAATATAGATTATATTCTTTCAGCGAGTCGTGAAAGTATACTTTGAGCAGATTAAAAATAAATTATTGTGCTACCATTCGACCATTCCTGGTTGCAACGTAAAGTTTTCAGAAAGTTCCTCAATATTCAGCGGGTCCATCCATAACAAGACTGAAGAATGATCACTCGTCTATCCAATCGGTGAGGTTTGCATCACCCTGAGACGATATTAACAGAGATAAAACCAGGTTCATTAGAGTCAGATCACACGGTTATAGAAGAACTGAATCATGAAAACCCCACCTTCACAACCTTGCCCCTCGCCTGAGGTATGGTGATCCTCAGGTTAAATCACCATCAGTCAGATCTCACCCTCAAAGGGGAAAGCAGCCGATGGTCGTCAGGGACTAAAGCGACTTAATTTACTTTACAACTGGATCGAAGTATGATATTTTCAGCGTGTGACGTCCCTCAGACTGATCAAATGATTGACATCCGGGAAATCAATGACCATTGAGGAGTTATATAGGACATAGAATATGGAAAAGTACAGCACAGTACAGGCCCTTCAGCCCACGATGTTGTGCCGACCATTTATCCGAATCCAGGATCAACCTCACTCACACCCCTTCAATTTACTGCTGTCCATTTTCCTGTCTAGGAGTCGCTCACATGCCCCAAATGACTGAATCCACTACCTCTGCTGACAGTGCATTCCACACACCCACCACTCTGTGTGGAGAACCTACTGCTGAGATCTCCCCTAGAACGTCCTCCAAACACCTTAACATTATGTCCCCTCGTGACAGACCCGTGTCATGTTCCTCGCGTGCGATGTGGGAGCTCAGGGACACGTCCACTGTCTCTGGCTCTTTCACGTGCAAGAAGTGTGTTCAGTTGCAGCTCCTGTTAGACCGCTTGACAGCTCTGGGGCTGCGGATGGACTCACTTTGGAGCATCCGCGATGCTGATGAGGTCGTGGATAGAACGTTTAGCGAGCTGGTTACACCGCAGGTGAAAGTTACTGAGGGAGATAGCAAATGGGTGACCAAAAGACAGAGCAAGAGTAGGAAGGCAGTGCAGGTGTCCCCTGTGGTCATCTCCCTGCAAAACAGATATACTGCTTTCGATACTGTTGGGAGAGATGGCTCACGGGAAGGCAAAGGCAAGGTTCATGGCACCGTGGCTGGCTCTGCTGCGCAGCAGGGCAGGAAGAAAAATGGCAGGGCTATAGTGATAGGGGACTCGATCGTAAGGGGAATAGACAGGCGGTTCTGTGGATGCAATCGAGACTCCAGGATGGTAGGTTGCCTCCCTGGTGCAAGGGTCAAGGATGTCTCGGAACGGCTGCAGGACATTCTGGGGAGGGGGGTGGGGGGTGGTGAACAGCCAGCTGTCGTGGTGCACATAGGCACCAACGATATAGGTAAAAAAAAACGGAATGAGGTCCTACAAGCTGAATTCAGGGAGTTAGGAGTTAAACTAAAAAGTAGGACCTCAAAGGTAGTAATCTCAGGATTGCTACCAGTGCCACGAGCTAGTCAGAGTAGGAATGTCAGGATAGATAGCATGAATGCTTGGCTCGGGAGATGGTGCAAGAGGGAGGGATTCAAATTCCTGGGGCATTGGGACCGGTTCTGGGGGAGGTGGGACCGACTACAAACCTGGGCAGGACTGGAACAGATGTCCTAGGGCGGGTGTTTGCTAGAGCTGTTGGGGAGGGTTTAAACTAATGTGGCAGTGGGATGGGAACCGATGCAGGAAGTTGGAAGGTAGTAATACAGGGACAGAAGCAAAAGGAAGTAAGGGGGAAAGTGCAAGGCAGACAAGACATAGTCAACAATCAAAAAGGGCGACAGTACAAGGTACAGTGACTGAGGGGAGCTCAGTGAATAGGCCCAGTAATACTAAAAGGAATAAAACTGGAGATGTTAAGATTCAAAACAGAGGTAAAAAAACCAACATAACTGTACTTTACCTGAATACACGTAGTATTCGGAATAAAGTAAAGGAGTTGATGGCGCAAATCATCGTGAATGACTATGATTTAGTGGCCATTACTGAAACATGGTTAAAGGATGGTCACGACTGGGAGTTAAATATCCGAGGGTATCAAACTATTCGGAAGGACAGAGTGAATGGTAAGGGAGGTGGTGTTTGTCTGTTATTTAAGGATGACATCCGGGCAATAGTAAGGGGTGACATCGGTGCTATGGAGGATAAGGTTGAATCCATTTGGGTGGAAATCAGGAATAGTAAGGCGAAAAAGTCACTGATAGGAGTAGTCTATCGGCCACCAAATAGTAACGTTATGGGGGGCAGGAAATAAACAAACAAATAACTGATGCATGTAGAAATGGTACAGCTGTTATCATGGGGGATTTTAATCTACATGTCGATTGGTTTAACCAGGTCGGTCAAGGCAGCCTTGAGGAGGAGTTTATAGAATGTATCCCGCGATAGTTTCATAGAACAGTATGTAATGGAACCTACGAGGGAACAAGCGGTCCTAGATCTTGTCCTGTGTAATGAGACTGGATTGGTTCATGATCTCATAGTTAGGGATCCTCTCGGAAGGAGCGATCACTATATGGTGGAATTTAAAATACAGGTGGAGGGTGAGAAAGTAAAATCAAATACTAGTGTTTTGTGTTTAAACAAAGGAGATTATAATGGGATGAGAGAAGAACTAGCTAAGGTAGACTGGGAGCAAAGACTTTATGGTGGTACAGTTGAGGAACAGTGGAGAACATTCCAAGCGATTTTTCACAGTGGTCAGCAAAGGTTTATACCATCAAAAAGGAAAGAAGGTAGAAAGAGTGAAAATTGACCGTGGATATCTAAGGAAATAAGGGAGAGTATCAAATTGAAGGAAAAGGCATACAAAGTGGCAAAGATTGGTGGGAGACCAGAGGACTGGGAAATCTTTAGGGGGCAACAGAAAGCTACTAAAAAGGCTATAAAGATGAGTAAGATAGAGTATGAGAGTAAACTTGCTCAGAATATACAAACAGACAGTAAAAGTTTTTACAAATATATAAAACAAAAAAGAGTGGCTAAGGTAAATATTGGTCCTTTAGAGGATGAGTAGGGAGTTTTAATAATGGGAAATGAGGAAATGGCTGAGGAACTGAACAGGTTTCTTGGGTCGGTCTTCACAGTGGAAGACACAAATAACATGCCAGCGACTGATAGAAATGAGGCTATGACAGGTGAGGACCTTGAGAGGATTGTTATCACTAAGGAGGTAGTGATGGGCAAGCTAATGGGGCTAAAGGTAGACAAGTCTCCTGGCCCTGATGGAATGCATCACAGAGTGCTAAAAGAGAAGGCTAGGGAAATTGCAGATGCACTAATGATGACTTACCAAAATTCACTAGACTCTGGGGTGGTCCCGGTGGATTGGAAATTAGCAAACGTGACACCACTGTTTAAAAAAGGAGGTAGGCAGAGAGCAGGAAATTTTAGGCCAGTGAGCTTAACTTCGGTAGTAGGGAAGATGCTGGAATCTATCACCAAGGAAGAAATAGCGAGGCATCTGGATAGAAATTGTCCCATTGGGCAGACGCAGCATGGGTTCATCAAGGGCAGGTCGTGCCTAACTAAATTAGTGGAATTTTCTGAGGACATTACCAGGGCAGTAGATAACGGGGAGTCAATGGATGTGGTATATTTGGATTTCCAGAAAGCCTTTGACAAGGTGCCACACAAAAGGTTGCTGAATCAGATAAAGATGCATGGCATTAAGGGTAAAGTAGTAGCATGGATAGAGGATTGGTTAATTAATAGAAAGCAAAGAGTGGGGATTAATGTGTGTTTCTCTGGTTGGCAATCAGTAGATAGTGGTGTCCCTCAGGGATCCGTGTTGGGCCCACAATTTTTTACAATTTACATGGATGATTTGGAGTTGGGGACCAAGGGCAATGTGTCCAGGTTTGCAGATGACACTAAGATGAGTGGTAAAGCGAAAAGTGCAGAGGATACTGGAAGTCTGCAGAGGGATTTGGATAGGTAAAGTGAATGGGCTAGAGTTTGGCAGATGGAATACAATGTTGACAAATGTGAGGTTATCCATTTTGATAGGAATAACAGCAAACGGGATTATTATTTAAACGATAAAATATTAAAGCATGCCGTTGTGCAGAGAGACCTGGGTGTGCTAGTGCATGAGTCACAGAAAGTTGGTTTACAGGTGCAACAGGTGATTAAGAAGGCAAACGGAATTTTGTCTTCATTGCTAGAGGGATGGAGTTTAAGACTAGGGAGGTTATGTTGCAATTGTATAAGGTGTTAGTGAGGTCACACCTTGAGTATTGTGTTCAGTTTTGGTCCCCTTACTTGAGAAAGGACGTACTGGCACTGGAGAGTGTGCAGAGGAGATTCACTCGGTTAATCCCAGAGTTGAAGGGGTTGGATTATGAGGAGAGGTTGAGTAGACTGGGACTGTACTCGTTGGAATTTAGAAGGATGAGGGGGATCTTAAAGAAACATTTAAAATTATGAAGGGAATAGATAGGATAGACGTAGGCAGGTTGTTTCCACTGGTGGGTGAAAGCAGAACTAGGGGACATAGCTTCAAAATAAGGGGAAGTAGATTTAGGACTGAGTTTAGGAGGAACTTCTTCACCGAAAGGGTTGTTAATCTATGGAATTCCTTGCCCAGTGAAGCAGTTGAGGCTCCTTCATTAAATGTTTTTAAGGTAATGATAGATAGTTTTTTGAAGAATAAAGGGATTAAGGGTTCTGGTGTTCAGGCCGGAAAGTGGAGCTGAGTCCACAAAAGATCAGCCATGATCTCATTGAATGGCGGAGCAGGCTCAAGGGGCCAGATGGCCTACTCCTCCTCCTAGTTCTTATGTTCTTATGACAGCCATTTGCACCCTGGGGAAAATCTCTGGCTATCCACTCTATCCATGCCTCTCATCACCTTGGACACCTCGATCAAGTCACCTCTCTGCCTTCTTCGCTCCAGTGAGAAAAGCCATACCTTTCTCAACTTTGCTTCATATGACAGGCCCGCGAGTCCAGGCAGCATCCTGGTAAATCTCCTCTGTACCCCTCCAACGCATCCACATCCTTCCTATAATGAGGAGACCAGAACTGGACACGATATTCCAAGTGTTGTCCTTCGATAGTTTTATAAAGCTGCAGCAAAACCTCGCGGTTCATAAACTCATGTCCCCTGTTAATGAAAGCCAACACACCATACGCCTTCTTAACAACCCTATCAACCTGGGTGGCAACTCTGAGCGATCTGTGTACGTGGACCCTAAGATCCCTCTGTTACTCCACACTTCCAAGAATCCTGCCTTTAACCCTGTGTTCAGCATTCAAATTCGACATTCCAAAATGAATCGCTTCACATTTATCAAGGTGGAACTCCATCTTCCACTTCTCAGCCCAGCGCTGCATCCAGTCAATGTCCTGTTGTAACCTGCAACAACCCTCAACACTACCTACAACTCCACCAACCTTTGTGTCATCCGCAAACATACTAACCCACCCTTCCACTTCCTCATCCAAGTCATTTATAAAAAAACACAAAGAGCAGAGGTCCCAGAACAGATCCCTGCGGGACACCACTGGTCACCGACCTCCAGGCAGAATACTTTCCATCCACTTCTACTCGCTGTCTTCTTTCGGCCAGCCAATTCTGTATCCAGACAGCCAAATTTCCCCGTATCCCATGCCCCCTGACTTTCTGGATGAGCCTACCATGGGGAACATTATCAAATGCCTCACTGAAATCCATATACACCACATCCACTGCCCGACCTTCATCAATGTGTCTTTTCACATCCTCAAAAAATTCAATGAGACTTGTGAGGCATGACCTGCCCCTCACAAAGCCATGCTGAATATCTTTCATCAAACTATGTTTTTCTAAATAATCATCAATCCTACCTCTCAAAATCCGTTCCAATATTTTGCTCACCACAGACGTAGAACTGATGGGTCTGAAATTCCCAGGGATTTTCCTTTTCCCTTTCTTGAATAGGGGAACAACATTCGCCTCCATCCAATGATCCGGTACTACTCCAGTGGAGAGTGAGGGCGCAAAGATCATCGCCAATGGAGCAGCAATCTCCTCCCTCGCTTCCCATAGTAACCTTGGTTATATCCCGTCTGGACCAGGGGACTTATCTGTCCTGATGCTTTTCAAAAGTTCCAACACATCCTCCTTCATAATATCAAGCTGTTCGAGTCTATTAACCTGGTTCACATTGTTCTCATGGGCAACATGGTTCCTCTCTCTCGTGAATACAGAAGCAAAATATTCATTTAGGGCCTCCTCCATCACCTCAGACTCTAGGCACAAGTTCCCTCCACTATCACTGATCAGCCCTACTCTCACTCTGATCATCCTCATATTTCTCAAATAAGTGTAGAACGCCTTGGGGTTTTCACTGATCCTTCCCGCCAGGTATTTTTCATGCCCCTTCTATCTCTCCTTCCTGGCTGCCTTGTAACCCTCCAGAGCCGAGTCAGATCCTTGCTTCCTCAACCTTACGAAAGCTTCCTTCTTCCCCTTGACTAGAAGCTCCTCCTGTCTTGTCATCCAAGGTTCCATCAACTTACCATCCCTTCCTCGTCTCAATGGGACAAAACAATTCAACACTCGCAGCATGTGCTCCTTGAACAATCCCCACATTACTGTTGTGCATTTCCCCAAGAACAATTGTTCCCACTTTATAACAGCAGTATAATTTCCCCTCCCCAAATTAAATTATTACTGTGTGTTCCTGTCCCTCTCCATGACTATGGTAAAGAGCAAGGAGTTGTGATCACTGTCACCGAAATGCTCTCCCACAGAGACATCTGACACCTGGCCTGGTTCGTTGCCGAGCACCAGAACCAATATGGCCTCCCCCCTAGTCGGCATATGCACATGTTGAGTCAGGAATCCTTCCTGAACACACCTGACAAAATCTGCTCCATCCAAACTATTTTAACTCAGGAGGTTTCAGTCAATATTAGGGAAGTCGAAGTCACCCATGACAACAACACTGTTACTTCTACACGTTTCCAAGATCTGACGCCTACTATGTACCTCCATGTCTCTGCTGCTATTGGTAGTGGTGGTGGTGGTGGTGGGGGGGGGGGGGTCTATAGAAAAGTCCCAATAAAGTGATTGCTCCTTTCTTGTTTCTGGCTTCCACCCATACTGACTCAGTAGACAAACCCTCCTCAATAACCTCCTTTTCTGCAGCTGTGGTGCATTTCCTAATTAACAGTGTCACTATCCCTCCTCTTTTACCTCCCTCCCTATTGTTCTTAAAACATCTAAACCCCGGGACATCTAACAACCATTCCTGTCCCTGGTAGCTGAGGCTCGTTTGGGATATTGGTTTTAAAGGCTCATCATAAAATCCAGGGCTAAGAAGCCGGGAAAAGTGGACTTGAGGATTATCATGAAAACATGATAAGTGCAAAAGGAGGCCATTCGGCCCATCGACACTGCACCGACCCTCTGAAAAAGCCCCCATGCCCCCACCATATCTCTGTAACACCACCCAACTCTCCGGACACCGAAGGAGCAATTTAGCATGGCCACTCCACCTGACCCGCACACATTTGGACTGTGTGAGGAAACCGGAGCACCCGGAGGAAACCCACACAGACTTGGAGAGAAAGTGCAAACCACCCAGATCGCTGACGCTGTGAGGTAGCCACTGTGACAATGTTTCACCTACTGAGATGATAACACGTCATATTATGTCAGATCATTCATGATCTCATTGAAATACGGAGCATATTCGATGGGCTGAATGGCCTAATCTGCTCCAACGTCGTATACCCTGATCTTGTGTAAATGTGTTCCGGTTCTTCTGTAAAACTCTTGGTAAAACAACATCTGAACCACAGACACCGAGTGTCGACTGCATCTTGTTATGTGGCGCAGAGAAGGTGATTGTGGAATACATGTCGTACCCATCAAACTCTGCCACTCACCTGACTGAGATTTGTTCTGTATCTGTAAATCACAGGTAGTGTTCCCGAGTGGAGGGAACACTGCACGTCAGTCTCTGGAACAGTTTGTGAGAGCAGGATTCCTTCATTATGAGTCAATGGCTGGTACTGTAAGTGAGGGTGGGATTCAATCTCTATCAGGCATTGGTACTGAATGTCAGTGTGGAATTCTTTCTGTATCTATCAATCACAATTACTGTTTGGGAAAAGTGGGATTAATACGTAACATCAGCACGTCTGGAACAGGCAGATAAAGACACACAGAAAAGCAGGAAGAGACTGTCAGGACGCAGACACAATGACACAGAAAAGGTGCCGAGCAAACCAGCAAGATATTGAGATGGAAAAACTGGTTATTTAGGAAAATGTATTTTCTGTTGCACACAGAGAGGCCATGTTTGTAAATATATTTCCTGTTGTTTAACTGTACTCTCTGCTGTGTAACTGTTCTCTCTGCTGCGTAACTGTTCTCTCTGCTGTGTAACTGTACTCTCTGCTGTGTGCCTGTTTTCCCTGCCAAGTAACTGATCTCTCTGCTGTGTAACTGTACTCTCTGCTGTGTAACTGTTCTCTCTCCTGTGTAACTGTGCTCTCTGTTGAGCAACTGTGCTCTCTGCTGTGTAACTGTGCTCTCTGCTGTGTAACTGTTCTCTCTGCTGTGTAACTGTTCTCTCTGCTGTGTAACTGTGCTCTCTGCTGTGTAACTGTTCTCTCTCCTGTATAACTGTGCTCTCTGCTGTGCAACTGTTCTCTCTGTCGGAATCATGAGTCTGCCGGTGACAAATCTTCACTGTGGTTGTGTCAAATCATTCCCTGTTGTGTAAATGTATTCCTAGCTGTGGAAATATGATCCGTCTGAAGTAGAACCTTTCTGTCCCATTACTGAGACGAAATGTCAATTCCAGATTTATTAAATGTTGTCACGTCAGGTTCGTTCAGATTTCTGGTTTCCCAGTCCAGCAACATAAACTTGCGTTCCTGCTATCAATACGTTTCATTCAGCTCTATGTTCTCAGGTAATAATATGCAAGCGTCCAACATGGGGGTGATACCCAGTACCTTTAGATTAAAGGCCCCATACTCTACCGACTGAGCTAGCCGGGCTGTTGCTAATCTAATTATTAAACCTCTTCTTGGGGAGATTAGGTGAGACGCTCATTCGGAGGGTCAGTGCTGACTCGGTGGGCCGAATGGCCTCCTTCTGCACTTTGGATCCTAAGAATCCATAATACAAGGAGGGTGATTCTTGTTCCATACTGCCACTCTCCTCCTGGCTTGTTCTTCAATCGCGATCCGGGGAGAACTTCTGGAATGATGACACGTCATCATTTTAGTTGCGTCATCACGTGGCCATTCGGCCTGCATAGGTCTCCTTCTGTACTGTAATTTCTAGATTTCATTATTTTAATTTTCTTCCAGACTTGGAAGTGTGGTCCGTTCCATTTGAAAAGAAACGTGAATTTCTAATATATTTCCCGTGTCACTGATGTTGTTCCACAAACTATTTAATCAGTGAAATTGTGCGTTTAGGGAGCTGAGGTTTTCGAGTCTCTCAATGCTTCCCTCCAAACCCAATGGTCATTTTGCACGAAGGTTCAGCCCCTCCTCAAATAATCCCCGCGGCTCCGCTGATCGCTTGAATGTAACAATGGAGTGATTCCAGGCTGGTTTTAGAATTTTTTATATCGCCCAAATTACTAGTGTGCAGCGCAGCTGCGATGGCCGAGTGGTTAAGGCGTTGGATTTGAAATCCAATGGGGTTTCCCCGCGCAGCGACTGTGATTCAAGATGTTTGTTCAATTCCTCACACGAACCGCTGACTCGAGAATCGATTGGTTGTCTGTTAACAGTCGAGATCAGTAACATATTAATCGTTTTTTAAGGAAATATCAATAAATAATAACGTTTGGAAGGAGAAGCAGCAACGGCAGCGAATTGGTTTCATTCAGCTGAATGTATTTCTGGGTCCAAAGATCGTTGCAGAAATGGAACATGTTTTAAAAATCCTTTTCTCTTTCCTTTGTCTCTCCATCTGTTTCTTTGTTTCTTTCTCTCTCCCTCACTCAGTTTGTGTGCTTCTCCGATTGGATACAGAGTGAAACAGCCCCACAAATACGTCCTGGTGACGAACGGTCCTGAATCAGTGGAAGGATCGACAAACTATTCAATTCTTGGCTCTGTCAGAAGTTCCATTCCTGGTTGTGAGGTGGTTCTGAGATAAAGGGATCGAGAGAGAACGAGGTGACTGAAGTCTGACTCTTACTCTGAAAACCAGTTAGAAAACCCTTGTGGAAAGTGGGTGTGTCTGAGAACAGGAGGAAAGCAGATCATGGGTCTCTGATTGAGTTTATTGAGCCGGACCTTGGAAAGTGAAGGAGAATTCGAACCAGTCAGCGCTTGTCTGAGATCTGGTAATGAATTACGGCTGATATTGAAACGATTCATGTTGAATTAGTTATAACAAATCGACTCTTTGAGAGGTGTTGGTATATTGTTTTCAGAGAGACTGCCATAGTTCCTTAAAATATGATTTGCGCTTGCTTTCTTCAGTAATTTGGGGAATCTATTTGGAGCGGGTGGAGTTGCTCAATATCTGTGACTTTTGCTTGTCCAGCTCCCCGGGCAGCAGCAGCTCCATTCCTATCCAGATGTGTGGACACAAACGGCAAACCCACATTATTGTATCGCCGCGCAGGTTCGCACCCCGCTCGCAGCGGCTCTGATCCCGAATATTTACTCAGCTTCATAAACAAACCACTGACCACACAAATGATCGGGGCTCCCTTTGCCTCTCATTGAAGGGTTTCACCCAATATGGCTGTTTGGGGAATGAAATTAAAAATTTATCGCGATGAGATTTAACATTTTTAAAACAAACTACACTAAACATATAAAACAACTCTTAATAAATGACAATTAATCAATATTCATAAAATATCCCGCAACGATGGAATGAAAGGCACATCCCATCAGGACAGGAATGTTGGGAATGGACCGGAATGAAACATTCCCAGACCATGTCCAACATGTTTCTCCTCAGCATGAAAACCCCTCGCGGAAAGACTGAAACAGACACTAATTTGATCACATCATGATTAACGTCACTCACACCTTAACCATGAGGCCACTGATGAAGTCATGATGACTTCGAATTTCTCCTAAAGTGCCAACTGAACCCACTGACTGGCAGAACTACATCACCCACGTGATTGGCGAGGCGCATCCACAGGCCGACTTGGCGAGTGGTGAAACTGACATCACTGCTTCTGACCATCTCCAGAACAGAGAGATAAATGTCACATTGTTCATTCACATTTCTGATTTCTAATTGTGTGGGGAAACTGATGGGCTTTGGGATATAATTAAAAGTTGCCCCGAGTGACATAACATGAGCTGGCGGCTCGTTGGTCCAGGGGTATGATTCTTGCTCAGGGTTTTCATTGATGTAAATGCGAGAAGTCGCGGGTTTAAATCCGGACGAGCCCCGCAAATCACCTTTTTAAAAATCTGTGCAATCGCGGTGGTGACTGAAATTGGGAGCAGTTTTGAGCTCTAGGGAAATTATCTCAGAGAATATATCCCTGCAGCACACGTGAAGAAATAAACACGAGATTTGAATATTGTTTCACCGTGTTATCTGAATCTGAATTAATCCTCGTACACCAAATAAAACAACCTTAAATTCAGACAAAGCATCCGGCTCAGATTCACAGAATGATACAACACAGCCACACACAGCAACAGAGACTCCAGATGGAGAATTAATCCAATATTCATATGTCACACTAGAGACTGACAGTTAAAGATTTATTCATCACCCTAAATGCCTATTTACAGCCCCCACCCAAACACACACGTGCGTGCGCAATGCCAATGAAAGTTTTGTCATGATTCGGATACGCAGACGTTGTAACGGAGACTGGCAAACAACATAATGATTTTATCCACTCAGTAACAATATCAGAGATTGATCATTACAGATTTAGTTCGGCCTTCACACAGATTTTCAAAGAATGAAGAATACTGCGTGGGCAGCTCGGTAGCACAAGCGGATAGCACTGTGGCTTCACAGCACCAGGGTCCCAGGTTCGATTCCCCACTGGGTCACTGTCTGTGCGGAGTCTGCACCTTCTCCCCGTGTCTGCGTGGGTTTCCTCCGAGTGCCCCAGCTTCCTCCCACAGTCCAAAGACCTGCAGGTTAGGTGAATTAGCCATGATAAATTGCCCGTAGTAATAAAAAAGGTTAGGAGCGGTTATTGGGTTACAGCGGTAGGATGAAAGTGAGGGCTTAAGTGGGTCCCTGCAGACTCGGCGGGCCGAATGGCCTCATTCTGCGCTGTATATTCTATGTTGCTGTGAATGATATACTCTCATACTGTCCAGAGACTCTCGCTAAGCGATTTAATCGAATACCATAGACACAGTGTTACAGAAGATTTGCAACAATCCTCTGACGTACCAGAATATTACAAATATGGAATGAAACTGACTCTGCCATATAGCGTAAGAGACTGAAATATACAGGAATTATGTTTCAAATTTGATCACATTTCGGAAGGTGGTAATGTCAAATAACCCGATGGAGCGAATCCTCAATGTGAAGATGGGGCCTTGTCTCCACAAGGACTGTACAATGGTCACTCTGAAGATATAGAGTATGGGAGACAGAGCTCCACAGACTGAATCCTACTTTCCACACACCACTGACTGAAATATGATTCAGTCCAAGAGCTGAATTGCGTTGTCAACACTCACAGAGAATAGCACACAGAATAAAAAGGCGAGATCGTGCAAAACGTGGACCGTTTTCCATGACCGGAAGCCGCCAATGGAAAAAGCCTGGTCCAGCAGATAGGATTCGCCCTCACCTCCAATGTGTCAGCTCAGCCTTCAGCAGGTTCAGAAAGAGAACACGTGAGGAGCAGATTCATGACAGAATCGTTCGGAGTGACCATTGCACCGTGATTACTCAGCAACGGGAAACACTGGGCCCGTATGTCTCTTATTCTGGTCGCAGGTTTGAGCTCCAGAGAATATATCAGTGCAGAACATGTGAAGAAACGAACACGACATTTAAAGACCGTTTCACCATGGTGTTGGAGTCTGAATTTAACCTCATATATCAAGTCAAACAAACGCATTCTTGCGGATCCATATAGTTGGCTGAATGCAATGTTTGTATGTAACCCCGATAAACATTTGATTTATTTGCTGAACAATAATCTTTCAATCTCCGCCTTAAAAGTCATCAATGTCCCGCTTCCGCCGCCTCCTGAGGCAGAGTTCCAAAGCCGCACAACTCTCTGAGAGTGAGAAATTTCCACATCTCCGTCCGGAAAGGGAGACATCCTTGTTTTTCACTGCCCAGTAGTACTGCTCTCACCCACAAGTTGGGCTGTTTAGCACAGGGCTAAATCGCTGGCTTTGTAAGCAGATCAAGCAGGCCAGCAGCACGGTTCAATTCCCGTCAACAGCCTCCCCGAACAGGCGCCGGAATGTGGTGACTAGGGGCTTTTCACAGTAACTTCATTTGAAGCCTACTCGTGACAATAAGCGATTTTCATTTCATTTTTTTCATTTTCAAGCAGAGACATCCTTTCCACGTCCACCTTATCAAGACCATTCAAAATCTGATGGACTTCAATCAGATCAACTGTTACTCTTCACATCTCCACTGGAAACAAGTGCAGTCCGCCTGACCTTTCCTCAATAGAAATCACGCTCATTCCTGGGACCAATCGAGGAAACCTCCTCTGAACCGTCTCCAACGTATTTACATCGTTCCCGAAATAGGGAGACCAAAACTGCACAGAATCAGCGAAATGTTATTGCTCCTGGAATCAAAGGGACAGTAGCAACATGGATATAAATGTGGTTGACTAATAAGAAACATAATTAAATGGTCAATAGAGACTTTTCGGACTGGAAGAAGGTTTGTAGTGTTCCACATGGGTTCCTTTTGGAACATTTGCTTTCCCTGATATATACCAATGTGCTAGATTATGGTTTATACGGAACAGTTTCAAAGATTGGGAAATTTGCTTTCCCTGATATATGCCAATGTGCTAGACTATGGTTTATACGGAACTGTTTCAAAGTTTGGGGATGATACAAAACCTGGAAATTTTGTAAACTGAGACGAGAACAGTCGAGAACCTCAAACGATATAAGATGATTTTCAATGTGGAGACGTGTGAAATGATGCATTTTTGTGGAGAAATGTAAAATACTTAAGGGATGAAGGAGCAGAGGGAATGGGGTGCATATGTGTATAGATCATTGAAGGTAGCAGGACAGGTGGATATAGCAGGAAATAAAGCAAATCTTATTCTGGGCTTTATTGCTGGAAAAGAGAACAAGAGCAAGGAGGTTATGCTGAATTGGTACAAGACACCAGTTAGACATCAGATGGAATATTTTCCACAGCTCTGGGAGCCACAATATAGGAAGGATGTGAACGCATTGGGGAGTTTGCAGGAGAGGTTTACAGGAACCAAAAAAAAAATGCTGGAAAATCTCAGCAGGTCTGGCAGCATCTGAAGGGAGAGAACGTACCTAACGTTTCGAGTCCACATGACCCTTTCTCAAATGTTTACAGGAATTGTTCCATTCATGATGATCGATGAGAGTTGTTGGGAATGTTCTCCTTGGAGAGGATAAGGCTGAGAGGAGATTTGATCGAGATGTTCAAAATCATGAGGCGGCCAGGCTGAGTAAATAGAGAGACACATTTCCCCCGAGTAAAAAGAGCAAGAACGAGAGGGCACAGATTTCAGTTGATTTGCAAAGGAAGCAAATGTGATGTTTGAAAAAGAAGCAATTTTGCACAACCAGTGTCTCGGGTCTGGAAAGCACTGACTGGAAGTGTGGTGCAGGCAGGTTCAACTGAAGCTTTCAAGAGAGCATCAGGTGATTCCTTGAATAGATACAATGTGTAGAGATGCGGGGAAAGTGGAGGGGAATGGCACTAACTGGTAATGCTTGTTTGCCGAAAAGGTGCAAACACGATTGTCCAAATGACCTCTTTCTCCGCCGTAACAATTCTCTGATCCTGTGATGCGGTTTCAACAATTCACTGTATCGCTCAAGAATAACGCCATTACTTTTATTTTCAATTCCTCACGTAATAAATGATAGAATTCTACTCACTTTCTTAATTACTTGTTGCACTGACACACTCAGTTTACGTGACTGATGCACGACGAAACCGGGATCCCTGGTAATTCTGCAGCCGTTGGACATGGAAGTAAAGCTCTGTTTATTTTTACTCTACCTGCCAAAGCGAAACCCTGCGCTTTTTACACATTGCTTTGGAGCTGCCAGCTTTCTGTCACTCACTCAACCTCTCTGTATCCGTCTATAAGCTGCTTCTGTCCTCTTCACAACATACTTCACTCCCTATCTTTGCTGTGATTTTCAGAACTTGCCCACACAATTAACTTATCCAGATATAACATCCTGGAACAAGCAGAGAAACTCTGTGAGGCTGACGTGATTTAACATGCAGCCTTCGGATCGGCATTCAGACGCACTATCGTGCGCCAGAAGACATCCTATCGAAGATTAACTCTTAATACTGTCAGATTTCCACATTTACACCTTGATTATGTTCTAAAGTGAAGATCAGAAGAGAATCATAAAAGGAAACAGAATATTCGCTCCCTCTCTCCTTTCCTTCTTTACTTTCTGTGGAGTTACATCGAATAGAAGAGTAACAGGAAAAACAATTTGTTCTCAAATGTCTCAATCCGTTGAGTTTGTGAGAAACACTTTAGCCTTTAGAGTTCAAAATGAATCCGAATCTGATTGAATCCACGAATGATAGAGTTTTATTTCCTTTTGTTTTTAATCGTTGAGATGTTACAAACTGTGGACCAGCAATGACCCAAGTACAAGGGAGCAGTTCCATCCTTTCTTTTCTTCCTTCCTACATTGTTGTCACCGTTTCTCCTTTCTCTCGCAGATGCTAAAATGGCGGGAATTCCAATTTAATCTCCTTATCATTCGGGGTGTTATCGACTCCAAACGACATTGAACATTCCAAGCGAATGGATTTATAACTTCCCATTGTTGCTCCCTGTGTTTATTGTGTTGTATTCTCTCACTGTCTGTTTATGATCAATGATCCGTCTTACTGTCTGTTCTGGTGCAGATCATCGGCTGCCTTGAATTTGCCACTCTTAGGAACATAGAAACTTCGACAATAGGAGCAGGAGGAGTCTATTCGGCCCTAAACCTGCTCTGTCATTCATTATGATCATGGCTGATCATCCAACTCAATAGGCTGATCCCCCAACCTCACCCTCCCATATCGTTTGATCGCCTTCGCCCCACGTGCTTTATCGAACCGTTTCCTGGAAACATACAATGGTTTTGCCTCAACCACTTCCTGTGGGAGCAAATTCCAGAGGTTGACCACTGTCTGGGTGAAGAAATGTATACACTTCTCCGTTCAGCAAGGTCTACACCATATCCTCAGACTGTGACCCCTGGTTCTGAGCACCCCACCATCAGGAACATTCAACGAGTCTCTGACTGGTCTGATATAATCCTCAAACCCACTTTCCCGCATCGTCCCCATAACCCTTACTGATTAAATCTTGACCATCTTAACGTCCGCAGCCTCGACAGACCTATTCGTTTAAAAACAATATTTCCACAGACACACTATACTCTGAGAGAATAAATTACTCAACATTTTTGTTTAACTGGGCGGCCCCTTACACTGAGATCATTCCCTCTGGTCCTCGACTCTGCCACATGGAGAAACAACCTCTCAGCATCCACCCTGTCAACCCCCCCCCCCCCCTCCCCGCAAATCTATTACATCAGTGAATTTGAATGGTGGGATTTATTCCGTGTCCCAAAGATTAGTTTAGACCTCTGGATTCCCAATCCAGTGACATAATCTTTCATCCCTCTGAACAAAAATCAGTTGATTCAGCTGATTATTAAACATATTGGGCCAGTGGGCCGAAGAATGGCAGATGGAGTTTAATTTGGATAAATGTGAGGTGATGCATTTTGGTCGATCAAATCAGGGATTGACCGACTCAGTTAATGGGAGGGGGTTGGGGGGAATTACAGAACAAACAGATCTAGGGGTACAGGTTCACAGCTCCTTGAAGGTGGTGTCGCAGATGGACAGGGTGGTGAAGAAGGCATTCAGCATGCTCGGTTTTAAGGTCAAAATATTGAATATAAGAGTTGGGACGTCTTGTTGAAGTTGTACAAGACATTGGTAAGACCACACATGAAATATTGTGTTTAGTTCTGATCAGCCTATTTTCGTAAGGATATTGTTAAACTAGAAAGAGTGCGGAAGTGATTTACAAGGATGCAACCAGGACTTGATGGTCTGAGTGAAAAGTGGAGACTGGATAGGCTGGGACTTTTTTTTCCTGGAGCGTAGTAGGCTTGTGGGTAATGTCGGAGAGGTCTGTGAAATAACGTGGAGCATAAATAAGATAATGAGGAACATCTGGAACGGGCTGCCTGAGGCAGTGAGAGGGGCGGGTATCATTTTGTCTTTTAAAATCAGTTAGACAGTTACATGGGCAGGTTGGAAATAGATGGATATGGGCCAAATGCGGGAAAGTGGGACTAGCTTAGTGATAGAAACTGGGCGGCATTGACAAGCTGGGCCGAAGGACTGTTTCCATGCTGCAAACATCTATGGCTCTATGGCTGTCTGTCTTCCTGACTATATTAGAATTTCCTCCGCAGAATTGTATTGAACTGATTGATACATAATATTTTATTCTATACTATATCCAAGTCAAACAGATACTGTGGAAGCATCGGGGGCTAAACAAAATACTAGGATCAGAGCGATTTGAATGAACAATGTTACAAAAAATGATATTCCAAAAAAAGCCCTGCAATGTTTGGATGGAAATGTGGAACTTTGAGCTGAGGAGGGAAAACTCGGCTGTCAGCAAGTTCCACCGGTTTTCTGTATAAAATGACCGCGGCAGGACTCGAACCTGTAAACTTTCGATATCATCATCAAATTCACCGAAGTTAGACGCCTTATCCATTAGGCCACGCGGCCACCGCCTGGGACATACGGGCCAATGCTTATCCCATGAGAATAAATACTGTGATCATATCTGTTCCCATAGAAACCAGTACAATTCAGAAGGAGGCCAATCACCCCATAGAGTCTGCACTGACCTTCCGATCCTGCACCCCATTCATGAGAGGGGGGCGGATTTCAGGGGTTGGAAGTGGGGAGTAGAGTTTCTCCATCGGACCCAATATTCCAGTGGAGGGCAGGTGCGTGAGCCTTCGGAGGGTCAGTAAATGCTCGTTGTGCCGAATGGTCTTCTTTTGCACTGTATGGATTCTATGATTCTATGTCAGTAGCGGGCTGAGGGGGCGAAGCCCTTGTGCCATACTGCCCACTCCTGACACCATGGAGAAATTCTGAACTCTCAAAGACTGGCGACCAAGGACTTGTAACAAAAAATAATGTATTTACTGTTTGAGCAGCTGCTCCAGGCTTGTGCTCTGAGCGCGATCCGGGGTGAACAGCTGATCATTGTGGATGCGTCATCACGTAATCACGTGACCATTCGGTCTGCACAGGTCTCCTTCTGTGCTGTCAGTTTCTATGATTGAATTGCTTTAATTTGGATCTGGACTGGGAAGTTCGGAGCTGTTCCATGTCAAGCAAAAATGAACTTCGAAGATATTTCCAATAGAACAGATTTTCTTCCGCAAACAATTCAATCAGTGGAATTGAGCGTTTGGGAAGCCGGGAATTTCGAGTCTCTCAAGGCTTCTCTCCAAATCCAATGGTCATTTTTAAGGCCGATTCAACCACAACTCACATAAACACCGGGGCACCGTTCATCGCAGTGATTTCTTCTTCCTGGAGTGATTTCAGGCTGGTTTTATAATGTTTTATATCGACCGCATTATTAATGAATGACCCATTGAACATAGCTGCGACGATCGAGTAGTTAAGGTGTTGGACTTTCCCCAGCAGGTTCGAGACCTGCTCCCAGCGACCGAAGAATTAATCGGAATTTTAGGAAGTGTGCAACACAAAGTTCGCTGCTTAGCAATTCGAAGCTCCCCATTAAGAGGGTTAAGGACGCTTTCGGAAGTAACCCGGCTAGCTCAGTCGGTAGAGCATGGGACTCTTAATCACAGAGTTGTAGGTTCGAGTCCCACGTTGGGCGCTTCCTCATCGTTATCTGAGCATGTTTAGGTGAACGATCTGTTTTGATAACAGGAACACAAGGTTCTGCCCTGGACTCGGAATCCAGATGCCTCAACTAATCTTTCGTGAGAAGATTTGATAAATCTGGGATTAGAATTTCGTTTCAGTAATGGCGGAGATAGGTTCTGCTTCAGATAGATTATATTTCCACAACCGGAACACATTTCCACAACAGGGAGTGAGTTGAGACAACCACAGTGAAGATCTGTCACCGGCAGAGTCACGGTTCCACGACAGAGAGAACAGTTACTCAGCAAAGAGCGCAGTTCCTCAGCAGAGAAAACAGAGACACAACAGAGAGAACAGTTACGCATCAGAGAAAACAGTGACACAGCAGAGAGCACAGTGACACAGCAGAGGGCTCCGTTACACAGCAGAGAGCACAGTTACACAACAGCGAGAACAGAGACACAGCACAGAGAACAGTTACACAGCAGAGAGTACAGTTACACAGCAGGAAATACATTTAATTGCCTATCTTTGTGCAACGGAAACCCCTTTTTCCTAAATAACCAGTTTGTCCATCTCAGTATCCTGCTGGTTTGCTCGACACCTTTTCTGTGTGGCATTGTGTGTGTGCCCTGATAGTCTCTTCCTGCTTTTTCTGTGTGTCTTTCTCTGTCTGTTACAGCCGTGCTGATGTTTGTGTTATTGTCCAGCCAGGGTGAGCTTCACAACACGTGGGTTTTCGTTGAGGAACAAAATGGAGCAGGTGCATCTGTATCTGGCCACGGCTGAGCAGTAATAGCGAACAAAGTGGATATAAGCAGAGTGGCGCAGCGGAAGCGTGCTGGGCCCATAACCCAGAGGTCGATGGATCGAAACCATCCTCTGCTATTTATATTCTTACTCACACCAAAAGCAAACATGACGCTGTCACCCTGCAGCACATCCGCCTTTTCTTTTCAGTAAATTAGTATCAAAGTCTTGCTTCCTGTATGATCCGGACATTGTTCCCAGGAATGAAGTAGACAGCATTACAACATTGTGACGCTCAAAGTAGCAAAATAGGGAAGCTCGTCGATTGACTAACTCTGAGGAAAACAGACAACATCTGCTGTGGTGTGTGAGCATTATTGATGCCAATATCACATCTCCACTGATTGGAGTGAGTTATGTTTTATTAACAGTCATGTCATTTGGTAAAGATAGAACCAGGAGTTTTTCAGTGTTTTCAAACCCTTTAACAGCGGGAAGGGGTAAAGATTATATAAAATTTTACAGGAATACCTACAGAGGGGCAATAAGGATATGTAACAATATCCAATAATAAACCACAATAGAAACCGAGATCACAATTTCCCCTCTCAGACGGATGTGAACAATCCAACCAGACTATTTACAACAAGCGAAGATTCCTGCCTCCAACCACCTCACTTTCTCCAGTTCGAAACCCACGGAATCACGCAAATGCTTCCAATCAATTTATTGTTGCGTTGATCGGGAATCGAACCCGGTTCAACTAGCTTGGAAGGCAACTCTGCTCACCAGGATACCTCCATCACTTACTGTCCAACGTCGAGTCCTTTTGTTGCTTTGCATTCATTTGATAAATTGTTTCGTAAAAAAAGTCTTACTATGTTTATGTTATTTGTCTCCAATTTAAAATGTTCCTGAATGAAAGTGTCCGTGTCGGACGGCTCCCGTTCAGCCAGGAGATGGCACCAGTCCACAATAAATGTATTTATTTCTGATGTTCTGTGTGTCAATACGTAAGTCTCTTGCTTTGGCCTGAGACCTTCCCTTGTCCTTGTGTCCTGATGCTGCCGTTTACACACTCTTTAAGTAATCATTGAATCCCTTCAGTGTAGAAGGAGACCATTCGGCCCATCCAGTCTGCACTGACCCTCGGAAAGCGCACCCCAACTCGGGCGCAATCCCCTCCGAACCGTTTGGATACATCAGGTCGCAGTCTCCTCTGGAGAGCAGGGTTCGAATCCCACTCCTGACATTGACATTGATTCTCAGCTGCGATAAAATGCCAGGGTCCCGGGTTCAAATCCCGGACGAGCCCGGATGGTGTCATTGACTGAAATCGGGAAATTCAGGGAAGTTATTACGGCGAATAAATCACTGCAGAACACGTGAAGAAACGGTCACGGTATTTAATGGTTGTTTGCTCATGATGTGGGATTCTGAATTTATCCTCAAGTAAAAACAGCCGCACGCTTGTGGTATCCACGCCGCTGGCTGAATACAATGGTTGCTTGGACCCGATAAACCTTTGATTTGAGTAACGCGGTTGCGGGATGAGGTGGCCGAGTGTTCAAGCGACGGACTGCTGATCCGTTGTGCTGCCGGAGCGCAGCCCATAGAACACAGAACAGTACAGCACAGAACAGGCCCTTCGGCCCTCGATGTTGTGCCGAGCAATGATCACCCTACTTAAACCCACGTAACCCGTATACCCGCAACCCAACAATCCCCCCATTAACCTTACACTACGGGCAATTTAGCATAGCCAATCCACCTAACCCGCACATCTTTGGACTGTGGGAGGAAACCGGAGCACCCGGAGGAAACACACGCACACACGGGGAGGACGTGCAGACTCCACACAGACAGTGACCCAGCCGGGAATCGAACCTGGGACCCTGGAGCTGTGAAGCATTGATGCTAACCACCATGCTACCGTGAGGCCCCATCATCGCAGTCATCATCATCATCGAATTTTCATCCTGTTTTCTCCGAATACGGCAAAAATCTGCTGAAGGAGAGGAATGAGGGGATTCCAAAAATGTATTCCCAACTTTAATGTAGCGGCGGCAATGCAGATTCACCAGAATGATACAGGAATAGAAGGTTTCAAATACGGGGACAGCTTAGAATAATAAAATCACAGAATGGTTACAGCACAGGGTGAGGCCATTCCGCCCACCGTGTCCATGTAAGTCACCCAGAGCTGGCGGGTATTCCCGTGATAAAATCAGAAAATGCCGGAAAATCTCAGCAGGTCTGGCAGCAGCTGTGGAGAGGGAAACAGAGAATGGGAAGCCGGGTCATACTGGACTGGAAACTGTAACTCTGTTTCTCTCTACACAGATGCTGGCAGACCAGCCGAGTTATCCAACGTTGTCTATTTCTGTTTAAGGATTTTGTGACGGCTTTGCCTTTGTGCTCGGCGTTTCTATTTACTTATTTCTGTATAAATTTAGAGAACCCTATTTTTCCAATTAAGGGCCAATTTAGCGTGGCCAATACCTTGCACATCTTTAAGTTGTGGCGGTAAAACTCACGCAGACATGGGAAGAAGACGCAAACTCCACACGGGCAGTGACCCAGGGCCGGAATGAGGTTTCTATTTAGAAAGAGTGGTCCCGTATGGTTATTAAGGACAATTTAGCATGGCCAATCCACCTAATGCACGTCTTCGCACTGTGGGGAGAAAACCGTAGCACCCGGAGGAAACCCACGCGGACGCGGGCAGAAGGTGCAGACTCCGCACAGACAGTGAATCGAACCTGGAACCCTGGCGCTGTGAACCACTTGTGCTGCCGTTATTTGTGCCCAGAAAAGTTATTGCAGCGAATATATCAGAGGAGAACACGTGAAAAAATGAGAACGACATTTGAAGACTGTTTCACCATTGTGAGGAACTGATATATCAAATACAAAACCGCACGCTTGTGCACTCAGGTAACTGGCTGAATGCAATGTTTGCACGTAACCTCGATAAACCTTTGATTTATTTGCTGAACAAGAATTTCCCCATCTCCGCCTTGAAGGTCATCAATGATCCGCTTCCGCCGATTCCTGAGGCAGAGTTCCAAAGTCGCACAGCTCACTGAGAGTGAGAAATTTCCTCATCTCCGTCCGAAAAACGCGACATTCTTGTTTTTAACTGCCCATCACTTCTGGTCTCACCCATGAGCAGTGAGATCATTTTAACGTGACGCAAACCGGTAATCGAAACTGGGGCCTTGGAGACGTGAAGAGGCTGTGCTAACCACTGTGCTACCGTGCTGCCCAAAAATTTGGTTCAATACTCTCAGATAGTAATATGGAAACGCCCAACTTGGTGCTGGAGCGCACGACCCTGGGATGTAGAGTTTTACGCTCCACCAACTAAGCTGGCGGAGTTTCCTAATGGATTGGATTGGAATGGATTTGTTTATTGTCACGTGTACCGAGGTACAGTGAAAAGTATTTTTCGGCAAGCAGCTCAACAGATCATTCAGTACATGGACGAAAAGGGAATTAAACAAAATTCCAGAAAATACAAGAAATCACATGCGAATACATAATAGGGCTACACAAGATATGCAATGTAACTACATAAGCATTGGCATCGGTTGAAGCATACAGGGTGTAGTGTTAATGAGGTCAGTCAATAAGAGGATCATTTAGGAGTTTGGTGACAGTGGGGAAGAAGCTGTTTTTGAGTCTGTTCGTCCGTGTTCTCAGACTTCTGTATCTCCTGCCCGATGGAAGAAGTTGGAAAAGTGAGTAAGCCAGGTGGGAGGGATCCTTGATTATGCTGTCCGCTTTCCCCCCAGCAGCGGGAGGTGTAGATGGAGTCCATGGACGGGAGGCAGGATCGTGTGATGGACTGGGTGGTATTCACGATTCTCTGAAGTTCTTTGCGGCTCTGGGCCGATCAGTTGCCATACCAGGCTGTGATGCAGCCCGATAGGATGCTTTCTATAGTACATCTGTAAAAGTTGGTAAGGGTTAATGTGGACATGCCGAATTTCCTTAGTTTCCTGAGGAAGTATAGGCGCTGTTGTGCTTTCTTGGTGATAGCATCGACGTGAGTGGACCAGGACAGATTTCTGGTATTGTGCACCGCTAGCAATTTGAAACTGCTAACCATCTCCATCTCGGCCCCGTTGATGCTGACAGGGGTGTGTACAGTACTTTGCTTCCTGAAGTCGATGACCAGCTCTTTAGTTTTGCTGACATTGGTGGAGAGATTGTTGTCGCTACACCACTCCACTAGGTTCTCTATCTCCCTCCTGTATTCGGACTCGTCGTTATTCGAGATCCGGCCCACTATGGTCGTATCGTCAGCAAACTTGTAGATAGAGTTGGAACCAAGTTTTGCCACGCAGTCGTCTGTGTACAGGGAGTAGAGTACGGGGCTAAGCAGCCTTTGCGGGGCTATTGTGGAGGAGGTGTTGGGGTCCATTCTTACTGATGTTTGATGTTTGATAATGTTTGATGGAACTGCTCAAAAATATAAACTGAGCGGGTAAATCTGAAATGTCCGGAAAAAATGACCAGCATTGTGGTTTTGAACGGAGTCACTTCGGGAACATTCCCACACACAGATAAATTCCTGAAACCAGCTGCAAAAAACCTAACTGAGCCTGACGTGATTTGAACACGCAACATCCTGATCTTGAGTCAGACGCGCTTCCGTTGCGCCACAAGCCAAACTGCTGATCAGTTAGTGTTTCCCCTCATAGATTCATGTTTTATTTACACCCAACGGCGAAAAAAACTCAAAGAAGTCAGATTGAGGGATATTGAAGGGCCATGAAGTAAAGCAGCTGTACCACGTGGTTAACGTGATGCACAATAACCCATTCTGCTCTGTACACGTGGCTTCAAATCCCATCCTCGTCTGCAACGTGTCTGTTGTGTTTCTGTTTGATCCACTTCGTGAGCGCGAAGTAAAAATGCTGCGATTTTTAACTTTTGTTTGAGGGCTGGTGGGGGCGTGGGTTGGGTGGGGTGGGGTGGGGGTGGGGGTGGGGGCGGTTAATAGTCGAACACTGTCCACACTGAAACCCTGTAAAAAAAATTGGTAAATTCATATTTCATTCCCCGCTGACCTGCGCATAAATTCTGAGCGAAAAGTTGTTTCACTTACTCAGATAGTGGGGCAGAAATTTCCAACTTGTTTTTGCGATGGCCGGGAATTGAACCCGAGTCAACTGCTTGGAATGAGGCTATGCTCATCACTATACCACCAGCGCTCACTGTTTGGGCTTGCGTCCTTTTGGTTCTTTAGATTAATTTGATAAACTGTTTCGTAACAAATACTTACTTTGCGTAAGTTATTTCACTCCAATTTAAAATGCTCCTGAATGAAAGTGTCCGTGTCTTCCGGCTCCCGTTCAGCCAGCAGATGGCACCAGTCCACAATAAATGTATTTATCTAATTATTTCTCATGTTCTATGTGTCATTACATAGGACACTTACTCTGGCCTGCGACCTTAACTTGTCCTTCTGTCCTGATGCTGCCATTTTCACCCTGTATCAATAATCATAGAATGCCTCCAGTGCAGAAGGTGGCCATTCGGCCCATCGAGTCGGTACCGACCCTCGGAAAGAGCATCCGATTCCGTCCTAATCGCACCTAACCTTTCAAATACGTCAGGGCAGCCGAGTTTAGGGCGCAGTTTCCTCTGGAGGTCAGGGTTCGAATTTCACTCCTGACATTGACTTTTCCTCCGCGAGACACCACCCAAACCTGGAACCCCTCCCTAACAGCACTGTGTGTGTACATACACCATATGGACTTGCAGCGGTTCCAGAATCAACCCACCGCCCCCCCCCCCCCAATTTTTACGGACAATTAATGATAGATTGTAAATGTCAGGCCGAATCAGCGACAGCCACAGCCAGAGAGACCTGCAATAAAACTGAGGGCAGGAAAGACCCAAAAACAAAATATTGCGGAAGCTGCAAATCTGAAACAAAGACAGAAAATGTTGGAAATATTCAGCTGATCCGGCAGCTTCTGTGGAGAGAGAAACAGGTCATTGCAATGAAAGGTCAGGATGTGAAATGTTAACTATTTCTCTTTTCACAGATACCTAAAGTATTACCAGTGTTCATAGAATTATAGAATTTACAGTGCAGAAGGATGTCATTCGGCCATTCAAGTCTTCACCGGCTCTTGGGAATAGCTCCGGCTCCTGGAAAGATCAACACCTCCACCCCAAAAACTGGGCTCGTCCGTGATTTGAACCCGGGACCTCTCGCATTTTACCGCAAACAAAAGTCCCTAAGCGAGAATCGTACCCCCTAGACCATTGAGCCGACCTGCTACTCTTTGTGATTAGCTGAACATCGTCACACTCTGTAACTCAGTGCGCGAAAGTGTCTGTTCCCCAAAGAAAAATATGGATTAAAATCCCAGCCCAGCCATATTCCGTTTGACCATCTGTGCGATTGACAACTTCCATAACAGTGGGAAATGTGCTGGATTTCTAGTCGAAAAGTATGCCTTTTGCAGTTTTCAATTCACTGGAATATCTATAGAGATTGTAACGCGAGGGCTGATTTCAGCTGTCATCATCCAGTTGTTAAATCTTTCCACTAGAAATCCAATGGATTTCCCCCTTTGACTTGTGTCCTGCTCCTAGAGGATCTGCTGAGTGTTTTCAAAAATGTAATATTTTGAATCCTCTATGTCCAGAGAATTGTGACGTAGAAATTTCTCACACTTAGAATAGAACAAAACAGTACAGCACAGAACAGGCCCTTCGGCCCTCGATGTTGTGCCGAGCAATGATCACTCTACTTAAACCCACATACCCGTAACCCAACAATCCCCCCACTAACCTTACACTACGGGCAATTTAGCATGGCCAATCCACCTAACCCGCACATTTTTGGACTGTGGGAGGAAACCGGAGCACCCGGAGGAAACCCACGGGGAGGACGTGCAAACTCCACACAGACAGTGATCCAGCCGGGAATCGAACCTGGAACTCTGGAGCTGTGAAGCATTGATACTAACCACCATGCTACCGTGAGGCCCCCATTGTTATCTATTCTGCAGGTATTGACCGAACCGTCTAATGGAGCCACGCACACGGCTGTGAAAGAGGCTTTCTTTCAGGTTTTTGGCCTCCTTTGGTCCATCACCAGCAACCAGATGTCTGCAGAGTACCTCGGAATGTCGAACCCCTCTTCCCAAGATGGAATTAATCAGGGCCAAGGTGTTGGTTGAAGAGCAAATCAACGGTCTGAAGATTTGGTCTGAGATTTCTGGTGTTTTGTGAAGAGAAGAATGTGGTGGAGCAATGTGACAATAGCAGGATAGGAGTTTGGAATATTATCCAGTCTGTGCTGGGGGGATGCGGGAAGGAAGTTGTCTTGTCTGCCCACCCAAGCTGAATGTTAGGATTGAGGTGGTGATCAGATTCCGAGAGGAGAGTGAAATCCTTTCACTGAGTTTCAAGTTTACAGTGAGGTTGAGGGTCTTTAGTTACAGGAAGATATAGACGGGATGGTCAAATGGGCAGAAAATTGGCTGATGGATTTTAACTCTGAATAATAAGATATGATGCCTTTGGTCGGGGATTTTCGCAGTAACTTCATTGCAGTGTTAAGATCAGCCTATTTGTGACAATAAAGTGTATTATATTATTATAGGATTAATGTGAGTGGCCTGACACTGGGAAGCCTTGAGGAACAAAGGGACCTTGGAGTGTTTGTGCATAGATCTCTGCAGGCAGAAGGGCAGGTTAATCGGCTGCTGGAAAAGGCATCTGAGATATTTGTCTTTATCAATCGGGGCACGGATTACAAAAGCAGACAGATCATGTTGTAGTTGTATAGAATGTTGGTGAGGCCACAGCTGGAGTACCGTGTGCAATTCTGGTCACCACATGATAGGAAATATGTGACTGCACTGAATGGGGTGCAGATATGATGCAGCCGGATTTTGCTGGGAATGGAATATTTAAGATATGAGGAGAGGTTGGATAGGCTTTTTTTTTCTCTCTTGCAGGAACAGAGATGACTGAGTGGTGATCTGTTCGAGGGGTGCTAGATTATGATAGGTATAGACAGTGCGGATAGGGACCACCTGTTCCCCTCAGGAGAAGGGTCAGTCACGAGGGGACATTGCATTATTCTGTGATTTTTTTACAGATCAGATCTTGGAGGTATTGCTGCCGTATTCCCAGACGGCGGAGGTCCAATTCTTAGAGAAAAGGCTTCCATCGAGGACGGGGTTCTCAATAGGAACAAACTGGAGGTCTGGGATGTTAGAAAGTGCTGAACACTGATTCACTTTTATTCATTGTCGTGCCCTAGAATATACACGTGGATTGTAGCTGTCCATTAAAACAAAAATAGAGTTCGGAAGTTTCTGGCCAGTAAGTTGACAATGTCCACCGTACATCACTCATGATCATCAGGTGCAACAAATTATATCTTCATTGTCATTTCATTTGAAACTAAATGCGCCTTTCCTATATTTGAACCCCAGCCACAGTCCTGTATCAGAGTACGAACCTTCTCCAAACCGCTGGGGGGTCAAGGAGCATCTCATTGCTGCATTGATCAGTTTTCTGCGATCAACAAAGACCGAACTGCCGCCGATCTGTTCCTCACACGAAGCCTATGGGGTCCTGGGTGCGAATCTAACCAGGAATCTCATGTCCTGAGACCACCGCTTCCCCATTGAATGAGAGGTCTTGATCATCCTGGAGTTGAACATCATGCTGGAGAAACGTAACCATCTGGAGGAAAAGTTACTGTCAGAAGTGGGATTCGAACCCACAACTCCAGAGGAGACTGCGACCTTAACGCAGCGCCTTCGACCGCTCGGCCATCCTGACGCGCTATGAAAACGCATATGCTCCGTGCACACATCGAGATAAGTTGTATGTTCATTGTCATTGCATTTCAAACTAGATGTACTTTTCCTGTTTTTCAACCCCAGCCAGAGTCCTGTATCTGAGTGCCATCCTTGCCAAGCCGCTGGGGTTTAAGGAGCTTCTCATTGCTGCATTGATCAGTTTTCTGCGATCAACAATGACCGAACTGCCGCCGACCTGTTCCTCCCACGAAGATATTGAGAGTCTGAGATCTGAGTGGCGGGATGGATCCAATGAGACAGTTGCATTCAGGCGACTGGAATCTCTCTCCACAGCTGCTCCTGGTGCTGATTTCACAGACCAGTAGCCAAAGAAACCGTTCAGTGTGCAAACTGGAGGAAGTTCATCCAGAAAAGGCGGCACAAGAGTATTCCTGGGGAGGTCTTCTGAGTCATCTCGACAATCCAATGAGTCAGACTATTTACAACAATAGAAGATTAATTTTACCCGGTGTCCTGGGATCAATACTAATTCCTCAACCAGAGTCACTGAGCAGGTCATTCAGTCTTGAACTGGGCTTCTGCCTGTGGGATCATGCTGTGCGGAGTCCAGCTGGAATCTAATCTCCTGAAGCCTTTGCTTCCCCATTGAATGAGAGGTGTTGGATCTCCTTGGAGTTGAGCGTTTTGCTGGAGAAACTTAACCTCGTTGAGGTATTGACTGAACCGTCTAATGGAGCCACGCTCACAGGGTTGTGAGAGAGGCTTTCTTTCAGGTTGGAGGCCTCCATTGGTCCATCACCAGCAACCGGATGTCTGTGGAGTACCTCGGAATGTCGAGCCCCACTTTCCAAGATGGAATTAATCAGGGACAAGGTGTTGGTTAAAGACCAAGTCAACTGTCTGAAGATTTGGTATGAAATTGCTGGAATTTTGTGAAGAGAACAAGGTGGTGGAGCACTGTGTCAATAGCAGGATTGGAGTTTGGGATATTATCCAGTCTGTGCTCAGGGGCTGCGGGAAGGAAGTTATCTTGTCAGCCCACCCAAGCTGAGTGTTAGGATTGAGGTGGTGATCAGATTCCGAGAGGAGAGTGAAATCCTTTCACTGAGTTTCAAGCTTACAGTGAGGTTGAGGGTCTTGAGTTAAAGGAAGATATCGACGGGCTGGTCAAATGGGCAGAAAAATGGCTGATTGTTTTTAACGCTGAGAAATAAGATATGATGCCTTTGGTCGGGGATTTTCGCAGTAACTTCATTGCAGTGTTAAGATAAGCCTATTTGTGACAATAAAGTATATTATATTATTATAGGATTAATGTGAATGGCCTGACACTGGGAAGCCCTGAGGAACAAAGGGACCTTGGAGTGTTTGGGCATAGATCCCTGCAGGCAGAAGGGCAGGTTGATAGGCTGCTGGAAAAGGCATCTGAGATATTTGTCTTCATCAATCGGGGCATGGATTACAAAAGCAAACAGATCATGTAGTAGTTGTATAGATTGTTGGTGAGGCCACAGCTGGAGGGCCGTGTGCAATTCTGGTGACCACAAGACAGGACATATGTGACTGCAGTGAATGGGGTGCAGATATGATTCAGCGGGATTTTGCTGGGGATGGAACATTTAAGATACGAACAGAGGTTGGATAGGCTTGTTTTTTTCTCTCTTGCAGGAACAGAGATGACTGAGGGTTGATCTGTTCGAGGGGTACTAGATTATGATAGGTATAGACAGTGCGGATAGGGAGCACCTGTTCCCCTCAGGAGAAGGGTCAGTCACGAGGGGACATTGCATTATTCTGTGATTTTGTTACAGATCAGATCTTAGAGGTATTGCTGCCGTATTCCCAGGCGGCGGTGGTCCATTTCTTAGAGAAAAAGCTTCCATCGAGGACGGGGTTCTCAATAGGAACAAACTGGAGGTCTGGGATGTTAGAAACTGCTGAAAACGGATTCACCTTTATTCATTGTTGTGCCCTAGAATAAACACGTGGATTGTAGTTGTCCATTAAAACAAAAATAGAGTTCGGAAGTTTCTGGCCAGTAAGTTCACAATGTCCACCGTACATCACTCATGATCATCAGGTGCAACAAATTATATCTTCATTATCATTTCATTTGAAACTAAATGTGCCTTTCCTATTTTTCAACCCCAGCCAGAGTCATGTATCAGAGTACCAACCTTGTCCAAGCCGCTGGGAGTCAAGGAGCTTCTCATTGCTGAATTGATCAGTTTTCTGCGATCAACAAAGACCGAACTGCCGCCGATCTGTTCCTCACACGAATCCTGTGGGGTCCTAGGGTGCGAATTTAACCAGGACTCTCATGTCCTGAGACCACGGCTTCCCCATGAATGTGAGGTCTTGTTCATCCTGGAGTTGAACATTATGCTGGAGAAACGTAACCACCTGGAGGAAAAGTTAATGTCAGGAGAGGGATTCGAACCCACGCCTCCAGAGGCTGCTGAACACTGATTCACTTTTATTCATTGCTGTGCCCTAGAATAAACACGTGGATTGTAGCTGTCCATTAAAACAAAAATAGAGTTCGGAAGTTTCTGGCCAGTAAGTTGACAATGTCCACCGTACATCACTCACGATCATCAGGTGCAACAAATTATATCTTCATTGTCATTTCATTTGAAACTAAATGTGCCTTTGCTATTTTTGAACCCCAGAGAGAGTCCTGTAATCAGAGTGCCAACCTTCTCCAAGCCGCTCGGGGATTAAGTAGCTTCTCACTGCTAAATTGATCAGTTTGCTCCAATCATCAAAGACCGAACTGCCGCCTACCTGTTCCTCCCACGAACGTATTGAGAGACTAAGACCTGAGCGGCGTGATGGATCCAATTAGACAGTTGTATCGTGGTGCCTGTAATCTCTCTCCACAGCTGCTTCTGCTTTCACAGAAACGTTGCCGAATAACCCCTCAAGTGTGCAAACAGGAGGACGTTCCTCCAGGAAATGCGGCAGAAATGAATTCTGGGAGAGGTCAACTGAGTCACCTCGACAATCCAACCAGACAGGCTATTTACGAGAAGAGAAGAGGCATTTTGCTCGGCGCCCTGGTATGAATATTAATTCCTCAACCGTAGTCAGTGAGCAGATTAACCAGTCACGGACAGGCCTTCTGCCTGTGGGGTCCTGGGTTGCGAATTTAACCAGGAATCTCATGTCCTGAGACCACCGCTTCCCCATTGAATGGGAGGTCTGGTTCATCCAAGAGTTGAACATTATGCTGGAGAAACGTAACCACCTGGAGGAAACGTTAATGTCAGGAGTGGGATTCGAACCAACGTCTCCAGAGGAGACTGCGACCTTAACGCAGCGCCTTCGACCGCTCGGCCATCCTGACGCGGTATAGCAAAGAATATGCTCCGTGCACAAATCGATTTAAGTTGTATCTTCATTGTCATTTAATTTCAAACTAGATGTACTTTTCCTTCTTTTCACCCACAGCCAGAGTCCTGTATCTGAGTGCCATCCTTGTCCAAGCCGCTGGGGGGGGGGGGGGGGGGGGGTCCAGGAGCTGCTCATTGCTGCCGAAGTGCCGCCGACCTGTTCCTCACACGAAGATATTGAGAGTCTGAGATCTGAGCAGCGGGAAGGATGCAGTGAGACAGTTGCATCCTGGCGACTGGAATCTCTCTCCACAGCTGCTTCTGGGGCTGCTTTCACAGACACGTAGCCAAAGAACCCGTTCAGTGTGCAAACAGGAGGAAGTTCATCCAGAAAAGGCGGCACAAGAGGATTCTGGAAGAGGTCTACTGAGTCACCTCGACAATCCAATCAGCCAGACTATTTACAACAAAAGAAGATAAATTTTACCCGGTGTCCTGGGATCAATATTAATTCCTCAACCAGAGTCACTAAACAGTCCATTCAGTCTTCAACTGGGCTTCTGCCCGTGGAATCTTGCTGTGCGGATTCCAGCTGGAATCTCATTGCCTGAAACCTCTGCTTCCCCATTGAATGAGAGGTGTTGAATCTCCCTGGAGTTGAGCATTTTGCTGGAGATACTCAACCTCGTTGAGGAAAAGTGAATGACAGAAGTGGAATTCCAACCCACGCCTCCAGAGAAAGCTGCGACCTGAACGCTGCGCTTTCGACCGCTCGGCCATCCTGACGCGTTATGGCAAAGGATATGCTACGTGCACAAATCGATTTAAATTCTTTCTTCATCGTCATTTCATTCAAACTAGATGTGCTTTTCCTGTTTGCTCCATTTAACAAAGACGGAACTGACGCCGACCTGTTCCTCACACGAAGGTATTGAGAGTCTGAGATCTGAGCTGCGTGATGGATCCAATTAGACAGTTGCATCCTGGCGACTGGAAACTCTCTCCACAGCTGCTTCTGTTGCTGCTTTCACAGACAAGTAGACAAATAACTCCTCCCGTGTCAAAACAGGAGGAAATTCATCCAGGACAGGAGACGGAAAAGGATTCTGGGTGAATTCAACTTCGTCACCTCGCCAATCCAACCAGCCAGACTATTTCCAAGAAGAGAAGAGGAAATTTATGCGGAGGTCTGGGTGATTATTAATACCTCATTGCAACTTCTTCATGCACACGTTTGAACAAGGCTTCCTCACCACACAGGAGCTGCAACCGATGTTGAACACCAGATACATCAATGACATTTTGCTCCTTTAGACCCACATCGAAGAATCACTGAAACAACTACACGATGACATCAATAAATTCCATCCCACCATCAGACTCACCATGGACTATTCTCCAAATTCTGTTGCATTCTTGGACACACTCATCTCCATCAAGGACCGTCACCTTAGCACTTCGCTTTACCGCAAGCCCACAGACAACCTCACGATGCTCCACATCTCCAGCTTTCACCCGAAACACATTAAAGAAGCCATCCCCTATGGACAAGCCCTCCATATACACAGGATCTGCTCAGACAAGGAGGAGCGTAACAGACACCTACAGATGCTGAAAGATGCTCTTGTATGAACGGGATATGGCGCTCGACTCATCGATCAACAGTTCCAACGCGCCACAGCAACAAACCTCACCCACCTCCTCAGAAGACAAACACGGGACACCACTGACAGAGTACCCTTCGTCGTCCAGTACTTTCCTGGGGCGGAGAAACTATGACATATTCTTTGCAGCCTTCAACATATCATCAATGAAGATGAACATCTTGCCAAGGTCATCCCCACACCCCCACTACTGGACTTCAAACAACCACACAACCTCAAACAAACCATTGTTTGCTGCAAATTACCCAGCCTTCAGAACAGCGACCACGACACCACACAACCCTGCCAGGGCAATCTCTGCAAGACATGCCAGATCATCGACTTGGATACCACCGTTACACGTGGTAACACCACCCACCAGGTACGCAGCACATAGTCGTGCGACTAGACCAATGTAGTCTACCTCTTACACTGCATGAAAGGATGTCCTGAAGTGTGGTACATTGGCGAGACCATGCAGACACTGCAACAACAAATGAACAGGCATCGTGCGACAATCACCAGGCAGGAATGTTCCCTTCCAGTCGGGGAACACTTCAGCAGTCAAGGGCATTCAGCCTCTGATCTCCGGGTAAGCGTTCTCCAAGGCGGTCTTCAGGACACGCGACAACGCAGAATTGCCGAGCAAAAATATATAGCTAAGTCCTGCGCGCATGAGTGCGGCCTCAACAGGGATCTTGGATTC